>NC_086449.1:667393851-667508851 GCF_028390025.1 Pseudophryne corroboree | reverse complement strand
CTTAGGGAGAAATTGGGGACGAGTCCTCAATTCTGCCCTGTCCATATGGAAGATCAGATAGGGGCAGTGGCACACCCAGGGGGGGTTTCCGAGCACCCAGAAACCCCCCTCTACTAAAAAAAAAAAAAAAAAAAAAAAAATTTTTTTTTTTTTTTTTTAGCTGCATGAGTATTATTAATGGCTGTCTAGCGTCCTCTGCAGCCTGCTGTCTTCCTGGTGGCACTTGTAAGTGCAATAAAAGTTTACTTTATTTTTATTTCTAGTACATATATATCCATGTGGATACATATATACACATGTATATACATACATACATACATACATACATACATACATATAAACACACACACACACACGCATATGATATATATATACATGTGTATATATATGTGTACTGTATGTGTGTGTACATATATATATATATATATATATGTATGCATGTTTAATATGCTGTGTATATGTATGTGTGTGTGTATGTATATATATATATATATATGTGTGTAGATAATATATATATATATATGTGTAGATATATGTATGTATATATATATATATATATATATATATATAAGTGTGTAGATATATATATATATGTATACTGAATAGCAGAAAACTGTGGCACTCCAGAGTTTGTAATGAATAGTTTACTGGTTTACCTATTACCTATTTCCTTTTGAGTTCCGTTATGCCTGCCTTGACAACGGTGTTTCAGGCACTGAAACGTTGGCCATTATAGGCATGTGAGAAGGTTTTTTGATGTAAACCAGTAAACTATTCATTACAAACTCTGGAGTGCCACAGTTTTCTGCTATTCAGTATCCTTGTTCCACTGAAGGCACCCACCAGATGCAGTGTAAGCTATGAGTGACGGTTCTATCTCGAATATATATATATATATATATATATATATATATATATATATGTGTGTGTGTGTGTAGATATATGTATATATATACACATATATATATATATATATATATATATATACACACATACACACACACACACTAATTTTACGGACCCAGCATATACTGGGTCACCTCAGTCCGCACCCCCGTGATTGGCTCCGCCCAGTTCTGGAAACCCCCCCATGCAAATCCTGCGTTTGCCACTGAGGGGCTCTTACATGACAAAGCCGCCAATTCTGACACACGCCTAGCCGAAGCCAAGGCCAAAAGCATGGCTACTTTCCACGTGAGATATTTCAACTCCACGGTCTGAAGTGGCTCAACCAATGTGATTTTAGGAAATCCAACACAATGTGAGATCCCAAGGTGCCACTGGAGGCCCAAAAGGGGGCTGAATATGCAGCACTCCCTTAACAAACGTCTGAACTTCAGGCAGTGAAGCCAGTTCTTTTTGAAAGAAAATAGACAGGGCCGAAATCTGGACTTTAATGGATCCCAATTTTAGGCCCATATTCACTCCTGACTGTAGGAAGTGCAGAAATCGACCCAGCTGAAATTCTTCTGTTGGGGCCTTCATAGCCTCACACCAAGCAACATATTTTCGCCATATGCGGTGATAATATTTTGCTGTCACATCCTTCCTAGCTTTTATCAGCGTAGGAATGACTTCAACCGGAATGCCCTTTTCCATCAGGATCCGGCGTTCAACCGCCATGCCGTCAAACGCAGCCGCGGTAAGTCTTGGAACAGACAGGGCCCCTGCTGTAGCAGGTCCTGTCGGAGCGGCAGAGGCCAAGGGTCCTCTGAGATCATTTCTTGTAGTTCCGGGTACCAAGTCCTTCTTGGCCAATCCGGAACGATGAGTATAGTTCTTACTCCTCTCTTTCTTATTATCCTCAGTACCTTTGGTATGAGAGGAAGAGGAGGGAACACATAAACCGACTGGTACACCCACGGTGTCACTAGAGCGTCCACAGCTATCGCCTGAGGGTCCCTTGACCTGGCGCAATATCTTTTTAGCTTTTTGTTGAGGCGGGACGCCATCATGTCCACCTGTGGCCCTTCCCAACGATTTACAATCAGCTGGAAGACTTCTGGATGAAGTCCCCACTCTCCCGGGTGGAGGTCGTGCCTGCTGAGGAAGTCTGCTTCCCAGTTGTCCACTCCCGGAATGAACACTGCTGACAGTGCTATCACGTGATTTTCCGCCCATCGGAGAATCCTTGTGGCTTCTGCCATCGCCATCCTGCTTCTTGTGCCGCCCTGTCGGTTTACATGGGCGACCGCCGTGATGTTGTCTGACTGAATCAGCACCGGCTGGTTTTGAAGCAGGGGTCTTGCCTGACTTAGGGCATTGTAAATGGCCCTTAGTTCCAGAATATTTATGTGTAGGGAAGCTTCCTGACTCGACCATTGTCCTTGGAAGTTTCTTCCCTGAGTGACTGCCCCCCAACCTCGGAGGCTTGCATCCGTGGTCACCAGGATCCAGTCCTGTATGCCGAATCTGCGGCCCTCGAGAAGATGAGCACTCTGCAGCCACCACAGCAGAGACACCCTGGCCCTCGGGGACAGGGTGATCAGCCGATGCATCTGAAGATGCGATCCGGACCACTTGTCTAACAGATCCCACTGAAAGATCCGTGCATGGAACCTGCCGAATGGAATTGCCTCGTAAGAAGCTACCATCTTTCCGAGGACTCGCGTGCAGTGATGCACCAACACCTGTTTTGGTTTTAGGAGGTCTCTGACCAGAGATGACAACTCCTTGGCCTTCTCCTCCGGGAGAAACACCTTCTTCTGTTCTGTGTCCAGAATCATACCCAGGAACAGCAGACGCGTCGTAGGAACCAGCTGCGACTTCGGGATATTCAGAATCCAGCCGTGCTGTTGTAGCACTTCCTGAGATAGTGCTACTCCGACCAACAACTGCTCCCTGGACCTCGCCTTTATAAGGAGATTGTCCAAGTACGGGATAAGTATAACTCCCTTCTTTCGAAGGAGTATCATCATTTCGGCCATTACTTTGGTAAATACCCTCGGTGCCGTGGACAGACCAAACGGCAACGTCTGGAATTGGTAATGGCAGTCCTGTACCACAAAACGGAGGTACACCTGGTGAGGAGGGTAAAAGGGGACATGTAGGTAAGCATCCTTGATGTCCAGTGATACCATGTACTCCCCCTCTTCCAGGCTTGCAATAACCGCCCTGAGCGATTCCATTTTGAACTTGAACTTCCTTATATAAGTGTTCAAGGATTTCAAATTTAGAATGGGTCTCACCGAACCGTCTGGTTTCGGTACCACAAACATTATGGAATAGTAACCCTGTCCCTGTTGAAGGAGGGGAACTTTGATTATCACCTGCTGGAGGTACAGCTTGTGAATTGCCGCCAGTACTACCTCCCTGTCCTGGGGAGTAGCTGGCAAGGCTGATTTGAGGTAACGGCGAGGGGGAGACGTCTCGAATTCCAGCTTGTATCCCTGAGATACCACTTGTAGAACCCAGAGATCCACCTGTGAGCAAACCCACTGGTCGCTGAAGTTACGGAGACGGGCCCCCACCGCACCTGGCTCCACATGTGGAGCCCCAGCGTCATGCGGTGGACTTAGTGGAAGCAGGGGAGGATTTTTGTTCTTGGGAACTGGCTGTATGGTGCAGCTTTTTCCCTCTACTCCTGCCTCTGGGCAGAAAGGACGCGCCTCTAACCTGCTTGCCTTTCTGAGGCCTAAAGGACTGTACTTGATAATACGGTGCTTTCTTAGGCTGTGAGGGAACCTGAGGTAAAAAAGTCGACTTCCCAGCTGTTGCTGTGGATACGAGGTCCGAAAGACCGTCCCCAAACAATTCCTCACCCTTATAAGGCAAAATTTCCATGTGCCTTTTAGAATCAGCATCACCTGTCCACTGCCGAGTCCATAATACTCTCCTGGCAGAAATGGACATCGCATTAATTCTAGATGCCAGCCGGCAAATGTCCCTCTGTGCATCTCTCATATATAAGACTACGTCTTTAATATGCTCTATGGTTAGCAATATAGTGTCCCTGTCAAGGGAATCAATGTTATCAGACAGGGAATCCGACCACGCACTACACATCCATGCTGAAGCAATAGCAGGTCTCAGTATAGTACCTGAGTGTGTATACACAGACTTCAGGATAGCCTCCTGCTTTCTATATGCAGGTTCCTTTAAGGCGGCCGTATCCTGAGACGGCAGTGCCACCTTTTTTGATAAGCGTGTGAGCGCCTTGTCCACCTTAGGGGATGTCTCCCAGCGTAACCTATCCGTTGGCGGGAAAGGGTACGCCATTAGTAACCGCTTAGAAATTACTAGTTTCTTATCTGGGGAACCCCACGCTTCTTCACACAATTCATTTAACTCATCAGATGGGGGAAAAGTCACTGGCTGCTTTTTCTCCCCAAACATAATACCCTTTTTGTGGTAACCGGGTTAATGTCAGAAATGTGCAACACATTTTTCATTGCCGTAATCATGCATCGGATTGCCCTAGAGGATTGTATATTTGTCTCATCCTCGTCGACACTGGAGTCAGACTCCGTGTCGACATCTGTGTCTGCCACCTGAGGTAGCGGGCGTTTTTGAGTCCCTGACGGCCTCTGAGATGCCTGGGCTGAGATGCCGGCTGTCCCAAAGCTGCGTCATCGAACCTTTTATGCAAGGAGTTGACACTGTCGGTTAATACCTTCCACATATCCATCCACTCAGGTGTCGGCCCCGCAGGGGGCGACATCACACTTATCGGCACCTGCTCCGCCTCCACGTAAGCGTCCTCATCAAACATGTCGACACAGCCGTACCGACACACCGCACACACACACACAGGGAATGCTCTGACTGAGGACAGGACCCCACAAAGTCCTTTGGGGAGACAGAGAGAGAGTATGCCAGCACACACCAGAGCGCTATATAACAGAGGGATAGACACTATACACAAAGTGAATTTTCCCCCTATAGCTGCTTATATCACAATTTGCGCCTAAATTTATGTGCCCCCCCTCTCTTTTTTACCCTTTCTGTAGTGTATACTGCAGGGGAGAGCCTGGGGAGCGTCCTTCCAGCGGAGCTGTGAAGAGAAAATGGCGCTGGCTGTGCTGAGGGAGATAGCCCCGCCCCTTCAACGGTGGGCTTCTCCCGCTTTTTATATCGTTAATGGCGGGGGTTTCTGCACATATACAGTGTTAAACACTGTATTATGTGCTTTTTATTGCCAAAAGGTATATTAATTGCAGCCCAGGGCGCCCCCCCCCAGCGCCCTGCACCCACCTGTGACCGGAGCGTGTGGTGTGCTGTGGGAGCAATGGCGCACAGCTGCAGTGCTGTGCGCTACCTTATTGAAGACCGAAGTCTTCAGCCGCCGATTTCCTCCGGTTTCTTCCGTCTTCTGGCTCTGCAAGGGGGACGGCGGCGCGGCTCCGGGAACGGACGATCGAGGTCGGGCCCTGTGTTCGATCCCTCTGGAGCTAATGGTGTCCAGTAGCCTAGAAGCACAAGCTAGCTGCAAGCAGGTAGGTTTGCTTCTCTCCCCTAAGTCCCACGTAGCAGTGAGTCTGTTGCCAGCAGATCTCACTGAAAATAAAAAACCTAACAAATACTATTCTTTTTAGTGAACTCAGGAGAGCCCACTAAGTGCATCCAGCTCAGGCCGGGCACAGATTCTAACTGAGGTCTGGAGGAGGGGCATAGAGGGAGGAGCCAGTGCACACCAGATAGTACCTAATCTTTTCTTTAGAGTGCCCAGTCTCCTGCGGAGCCCGTCTATTCCCCATGGTCCTTACGGAGTACCCAGCATCCACTAGGCCGTCAGAGAAAGACAGTTTTCAGAAACTCAAACATTAAGGAGTGAAATCTTCTTGTTTGGTTCTTTGTGCCCAGAGTGCTGCATCGATTGCATCTATTGAGGGTTATTATTTAAGCTATAAATTGATTAGAAACACAAGTGCTCTGCGATGTGTTGTGGGTTAGGTACATTAATCCAGCATACAGACATCAGGTATATTTCTATGATTTTTGGAGCTCCTGCTGTGGTGAAAATAGTCAAATACAAACTATGGAGAGACCTTTGATTTCTGCCCATATTCAGGCACACATTGTGAGCCAACTGCTGTTTGAACACCTCTGCTTTTATTGTTGACAGCTACACATCTTCAAGTAATCTATATGCAGACATAGACAAAGGCTTCATGCTTTCAAAAGTCCTGTCCAAGTAATTGTTTTACTTGGACAGATACTATAAGGGATGTACATTTTAATGAAACAACACCAGCCCGCCTCTGGTTTCCTAATTATGGTTAGGTCCTATTTACCTGTGTGTGCAGAATTTTAACAGAACATCAAATGAACATAACTCTCAATATGCCTTAATATGTGCATAATCTCTACAATAAGTATTATATGAATTTACACAATTTACAAAATAAAATTCTTATGGTATCATTCCGTTGGACACATTCGTGTTTCAATATGCAGATAAAAAATAGATTTGCACTTTTCTCAAGATACGTGTAACTCAAAACAAAAATGTCAATTGTAGGAGTGAGTGAAAACGCTGGACAGGTATGCGGTTAGCATACCACTCGCTGGGCTCACGGCTGTTACAATAAAGCTGTCAGTATACCAGCGGGGTAGGTGATTCCCCCTCTATAAGTGTCCACAACACCCATAGAGGCAGAATAGAATCTATGGCGAGCATAGCTCTCCACCAAGCCCGCAAGGGGCTTTGTTGCGCTCGCCCCCCCCTGCCAGCATTCCACCGCTCGGGATGCTGATGTCAGTATTCTGACAATTGACATCCCATGTGGCGGGATATCATACAAAACACAATGCACACATAGTGGAAATGCAAAAAATTACTTTTACAGAGAAGCATGCATGCAGCAAGATCACCAAAAGAGAGACTTCCCAGGATTCCATGCAGATCTGACCTGTCACATCAGTGGCTATGTCCCTCTATGTCCCCCTTTTCAAAGAACGTATAACAGTATAACACAAAGAAAAAGTATTGATAAGGAAAATGGGAAAGATGGAAGTGACTCACAGTGTTATGAAATCTTGGACTGGGCATAAACATCCTCCCAGGCCTTGTGATAACAAGATGTGTCTCTGACAATTTCTGATCCACTTGTGTGCTCCATTAGACAGGGTGTCTCACAGTCTAAAGGTGTGGCGTTCAGTGTGCTGACATACAGGATGTGGCACTTAAGGGGGGAGCAGCTTTCACTGGTGCGTGAGCCAGAGTATGTCACTCCACCACCTGGAGATGACACCTGTTCCCTTCAAATGTGATCTCATCAGATTAGATGATATAGCTTTTTGTAGTCTTCCATTGTACAATGGCCAGCTACTTACAATATAACCACAGGGTATTTCCATTTGCGTCATCTGGACTTGAGTGACTGATGTCACTCTCTCTGAGAAGACTTGTCATAATGTGCCTTCTCTTCTCTTAGCAATGGTTGTAACTGTGATTCAACTCTTGATTGTAGCTGAGATTTAACCATGGGTATCATGGTACAGTACTAGCAAGGGATGACATCAGGCACTGATCTACCAAAGGCAGGCCATTTATAAGAATGTTACACATGTTAAGGGGGGCTGCATACACGTATGAGGCATTACATGAACATTTTTCCAACAAATGTTTGACAGAATGCACTTTCATCACTGCGAGGACATTGAATTTTAGGTAAAGTAAACCGACAGCAAGAATAATGCTCAAAGTCTCAAGTCTGTGCAAACTATTTGAATTCTCTGCTCATGCATTTCATGTCATTGTACATCAGTTCTCATGGAATGCCATGAACTGCAAAGTGATTATTAGGAGTATACAGTATTTACTAAGCTTTCATGTTTCTGACCGAGATCAATCTCGGTTGGCATCACACGTTTTTGTGTTGTTTTTCATGGTACTTTAATATTCTCCCATGTTTATCTAATTAGTGTTTTCTGATGTTGTAGCCATTCACAATCTAGAGCCGTGTTTTACGGGAGAGTTTGATATAACGCTGCCGAACATTAAGCCATGAAGCCCAGCCAGATCATAATAGCCCTGCAGGGCTTCTTTATGTAAAGTGTAGAAAGAGTTAAAATATTTTAAAAAAATTGCCTGAGGTCCCACTTCCTAAGCATAACCAGGCCCAGGCTCTTTGAGCCACTCCAGGTTCTAAAACTACAGGGGAAAACAGCGTGAGGTCTCCCAGTATTTTAAGAACCAGCACCGGGCTCTTGGACCAGTTCTGGGTTGTAAAGGATGTAATGCCACAGCCAGGGGACACATTTAAACTGGTCCCTACAGCCGTAGCATTACAACCTTAACTAGTCAGCCCTGGCCTGGGTTCCCTGGGGAAGTGGGTGACCAAACCCACAAGGGCCAGGGCTAAATCCTGGGGCTATGCACAGCTTCCCTTAGTGGTGGATGCCGAGTTCGTAGTCAGAGCAGTCTTATTGTATGGGCTCAATGGGCAGTTGTCCAAGGGCACCAGGAGTATAAGGGCCCAAGGCTGATAGCAAAGGGTCCCCTTTTTCCAGTGGTACCAGATTTCTGAAAATCGTCCCTTTGGAACAAAAGATATCCGACTTCAAAGCAGTGGTCCCCATCCATGCCTGTTAGTTGCTCTTCCCAGCCAGATAGCTCGAGTTCTGTCTGAATTACAGTTTTTCTGAGGGTGTACTCCAAAATCTGTGACTCTTCTTTTTCAGTGGACATTGGAAACTTGTCTCTACTATGCCCAGAACCAGAGATATCAGCCTTCCAGCAGCTGGTCGCTGCTCCAGCTCCACACACCTGGTATGCAGTTTTATATTTTTGTCGGTTAATTGCTCTGGCTCATGAACTCTAATTCCCAAACCCCCAGTACCTCCTGAAAGGGGGGGGGGGGGGTGTCTCTAGTTTCTTATCCCATTGAACACTAACAAATCTATTTCCAGGAAGTAGAGATATGTGCAGTCAAGCAAGCTGCTCTCAAACCGGAAAATGATGAATGTTACCCCACCACCCCTCCCCTGCGTATTTAACAGGGACATGCGGTGAAGTAAATGACTCAGGAGGCACTTGCTAGTACCAGAGCCAGGTTTACACTTAATATATGAGCCAAAGAGTCCAATGGAGCCTTTCACTTTAAAACCTTTAGTGTGTGTGTATGTGTGTGCTGGCTCCTCCACTCTATGCCCTTCCTACCAGACTCAGTCTAGGAAAACCGTGCACGAGGAGACGGACATACCATGAGAGAAGGAATAAAGACAACAGCGGTGAGGCAACAAGCCAACACACAACCATAACCAAAAGGAGGGCGCTAACCAGAACAGATGATAGCAACACCAACCCAACCAGGATAGCACACACAACTATCCCAACAACATAACGGGACCACAACCACAGCCAACCAAATACTTACTCAGGCAAGCAGGAATCGAAGCACTGAGGCAGGCATCCAGTATCCACTACAGACTACGAGAAAAGGAATTACTGGTAGGTATCAAATTCCTATTTTCTATAAAGTCCTAGTGTATACTGGGGTTCTGTACTTTAGTACCATGTGGAAGTCCCAAAGCTCCCAAATGGGTGAGAGAGTGCTGAGACCCCTGTAACATCACCTGACCAAACTGCAGGTCCTCCTTGGCCAAGGTGTCGAACCGATAAAATTTCACAACAGTGTTCGAACCAGACGAAGTAGCAGCTCAGCACAACTGTAAGGCCAAGACACCCTGGGCAGCCGCCCAGGAAGAGCCCACAGACCTCATCGAGTGGGCCTGAATAAATATCGGCAAAGGCAGAGCCGCCGAAGTATAGGCCTGTTGAATGGTCAACCCGAGTCAACGAGCAATGGATTGCTTGGAAGCCAGACGACCAAACTTGGTGGCATCATAAAGGACAAACACTGAATCAGATTTCCGATGATGAGCCGTCCTCTTTACATAAATCTTCAGAGCCCTCACCACATCTAAGGACTTTGGTCCAATGGAATCGTCAGAAAACACGGAACCACAATGGGTTGATTGACATGAAAAGCTGAAACCACCTTTGGTAAAAACTGAGGACGGGTCCTGCGTTTCACCCTGTTTTCATGAAAAATCAAATAAGGGCTCTTACAGGACAAGGCCCCCAATTCAGAGACATGTCTTGCAGATGCCAATGCCCTGTTTTTCAGGTGAGAAATTTAAACTCCATCCTGTGCAAGGGTTCAAGCCAGTCCGATTAAAGAAAGGAAAAACCACATTGAGATCCCATGGAGCTGTGGGAGGTACAAAAGGCGGTTGCATACAAATAACTCCTTTTAGAAAAGTTTGTACTTCCGGCAACATGGCAATTTGTTTCTGGAAAAAAATAGCGCTGAAATCTGGACTTTGATGGAGCCTAAACGTAGACCCATATACACTCCTGCTTGGAGGAAAAGTAGAAAATGACCAATTCTAAATTCCACGGGAGACACCTTTCTACTTTCACACAGGAAACATACTTCTCCAAGATACGATGATAATGTTTTGACATCATCATCTTCCTGGCTTGGACCATGGTGGAACTAACCCAGGAGGGAAAACCCTTTCTTGTTAGAATCTCCCTCTCAACTTCAAAGCCGTCAAACGTAGCCACTGTAAGTCTGGATAGACAAACGGACCTTGTTGAAAAAGATCCTTTTGGAACGGTAGAGGCCAGGGATCCTCCAGAGCCATGGTTAGGAGGTCCGAGTACAACACCCATCGAGGCCAATCTGGGGCAATTAGAATTGCTTGAACGCTTTCCTTTCTTAGTGGTTTTAGAACTCTTGGGATTAGCGGTAGAGGAGGGTACACAAACTGGTACGTCCATTATGTTGTCAGCACGTCCACTGCTACAGCCTGCAGATCCCTCGTTCTGGAACAGTAACGTCATAACTTCTTGTTGAAATAAAAAGCCATCAGATCTATCTGCGGACAGCCCCACCAGTGAATCAGCTGTTGAAACACCTGGGGATCTAGGCCCCATTCCCCCAGATGGACATCGTGTCTGCTGAGGAAGCCCGCTTACCAGTTGTCCACTCCTGGAATGAATATGGCTGAGATGGCCCTTGTGTTGGCCTCCACCCAGAGGAGGATTTTAGACACTTCACGCATCGCTGCTCTGCTTCTTGTTCCCCCTTGTCAGTTTGTGCACGCCACTGCTGTGGCGTTGTCCGATTGAACCTGGATAGGCTGATCCCTCAGGAGATGGGAAGCTTGCAGAAGAGCATTGTAAATTGTCCTGAGTTCCAGAATGTTTATCATCAGAGCCGATTCCTGAACTGACCATATCCCCTGGAACTGGGCCCCTTGGGTCACAGCCCCACAACCCCGGAGGCTGGCATCCGCTGTCAGTAGAATCCACGAGTGGATATTGAAATTCCTGCCTTCGATCAGGTGTGGAACTTGCAGCCACCATAATAGAGTAATCCGGGCTTTCAGAGATAAGGTCACTTCCTGATGCATGTGAAGGTGAGACCCCCGACCATTTGTCCAGCAGATCCAGCTGAAATGGCCGGGCATGAAATCTGCCATATTGGAATGCCTCGTAAGCAGCAACCATCCTGCCCAGCAAGCATATGCAAAGATGAATGGACACATTGTGAGGACGGAGCACTGAGCGGACCATAGCTTGGATAGCCAAGACCTTGTCCATCGGGAGAAACACCTTTTGAGACACCATATCCAGTATCATTCCCAGGAACTGAAGACGTTGGGTCAGTTCCAGGTGAGATTTCTGGAAGTTTAGGATCCACCCATGATCTGTAAGCAGGCGAGTCGTCAGATCGATGCTGTGCAATAGACGCTCCCTGGACATAGTCTTTATCAGGAGATCATCCAAGTAGGGGACTATGTTGACTCCCATCATGCATAGTTGCAGCATCATCTCTGCCATGACTTTGGTGAATACCCTCGGAGCTGTAGACAGGCCAAAGGGCAAGGCATGAAACTGGAAATGGTCGTCTAAGATGGCGAACCTGAGGTAAGCCTGATGAGGGGGGCCACATGGAAATGTGTAGGTAAGCATCCTTGACATCTAGGGATACCAGGAATTCCCCCTCTTCCAGACCGGACACCACTGCCTGCAGGGATTCCATCTTGAATTTGAACACCCGCAGATATGAGTTTAGAGACTTCAGGTTTAAGATGGTTCTCACTGAACCATCTGGTTTTGGAACGACAAAAAGACTGGAGTAGAAACCCCTGTTGTGTAACGGAGGAGGTACAGGAACCATCACACCTGTCCGCAAAAGTTTTTGAATGGCCTCTTGCAAGGTAACCTTTGGTAAGACAGATTTGAAAAATCTGTGAGGAGGAAGTGCTTGAAATTCCAGCCGGTGTCCTTGGGAAATTAGGTCCCTCACCCAAGGAGCCCAGCAATACTTCGCCCACACATGGACGAAGTGTTGAAGGCGATCACCTACTTGAAAATTGCCTTGCTGCTGGGGCCAGCCATCACGCGGAAGGCTTAGTGGCAGGGGATCCAGTGGTCTGGTCCAGGGAGGCAGCAGCTGCAGATTTAAAGGACTTACAATGAGATCCTTTCGGAGTGGTGGAGACGCCCCGGCCCCTGCCTCTGAACCTCACCATATAAAAAGGACTGCGAGGAGGGCCAGATAGGTAGACTTAACCGGCGTTGCCTGGGAGATCCATTTATTTAATTTGTCCCCAAACAAGGCATCAGCTGTAAAGGGAAGATTTTCTACATCCTTTTTGGAATCAGCGTCCGCTGACCATTGACGTAACCATAAAGCTCTGCGTGCCGAAACAGCCATAGCAGTAGTGTGGCCATTTATCTTACACAATTCCTTTATAGCCTCGGTCATAAAATTAGCAACATCCTGTATGTGTTGTAGCAGAGTACTGACCTCATCCCGGGGCAGAGAGTCTAAACCATCAATAACAGAATCAGACCACTTTACCATTGCCCTGGAAATCCTCCCACAAACTATTGTGGGGCACTGTGCCACACCCACTGCCATTTAAATTGCCTTGAGAGTGGTCTCAATTTAACAGTCAGCTGATTTCTTTAGGGATATAGCCCCTGGTACCGGCAGTACCAATTTCTTAGACAGTCTGGACACAGACATATCGACCGACGGGGGTTTTTCACAGATCTTGCTGCTCTCAGCAGGAAGGGGAAAGGTAGTTAAAAACCTCTGAGGAATTTTAAATTTCTTATTCGGGTTTAACCATGCTTCCCTGGCCAGGGAGTTTACTTCTTTAGACACAGGAAAAGTTGCTGAGGTCTTTGGTCTAACATTAAAGTACAACTCCTCATCCGGTTCTGACTCCTGATCTGGGATGTGAAGAACCTATCTAACAGCAAAAATGAGGGCCTCCACCCCTGGGGACAGAGCGCTGTCCTCGTCCAAATCATCATCATCATCATCCACATCAGGCTGATCAGAATCAGACTGGAGCACCTGTGGCAGTGAGCGTTTATGTGAAACCAACAGAGGGGGCTGAGAAGCCTTTCTGGTACTGTATCAGCTGCTTTGGCCATAGAATCAATAGACTGCTTCAACACCTGTCTCTCCTTTTTAGCTGCAGCTAATTCAGAATTGACATTCTGAATCATGCATTTAAAATTGTCTAACCAGTCAGGTGCCTGTGAACTGTGCCCCTGTGGAGATAAGGAGCATTGTTCACACATGAGGGATCCCGCTGATGAAGGGGTAGAGTTACAAGCAGCCCACATAAACCATGTCCACACACATATTGACACAAGTGAAAATACAGCGCATCTCACTGAAAACACTTCCACACAGACCCTAAAGAGACCCTGGAGTGACGCTGAGGATACGGAGACCAGCATACAAACACAGCCCCAATGTGTGAATGTAAGTGTATATCTAATGTAAGTGCAGCGGCACTGCTGCTGGAGAGCTTCCCCCTGCTATGACCCAATGGTACCAGGACAGAAGTCTGTAACCACATGGGTCTCCGGAGGAGCAGTGTACATGTAGCATTCATCCGCAGCAGCAGGAAATGGCACCTTCCCACTTCTGGTTCCATACCGGGAAGTCCCACCCCTTGCTATGGTGCGTGGTCCCTGTGATTTGAATTATTTATACTGGCTCCGTTATACATAGTAAAAATCTGATAGTGCACACAAAGTCTTTCCTGACAGTGAGCACTGCTGAGAAGAGCCAGTTATGTCCACGGCGGGAACCGCAGCTTGTGGACGGTGACCGGCGCACCACCTGCCGCCAACTGCACCAGGGACCCGCTAACCGGGACTCCGGTGTAACACTCACCGCACCTTGAACTTCGGCATCTGTTAGAGGGTGGCGGCAAGCTGCCAGCGTGGGGACACATACTAACGATGTGTGATCAGCACCTCAGGAGCTCAGTGTCCTGTCAGCTGGGATTACGAACCATTATACCTAAGAATGTTGGTTCGGTCCCCCCTCAAAGTCTCACTAAGCAAGTAGCCTGGTTGCCAACTAGGGCTACCTGAAAATAACTAACTAAAATAAAAAAATAAAGGAAACTCTCTGGAACTCCAGAGAATGTACCCGGCTCCTTGGGCACATTTCTCTAAACTAAGTCTGGTAGGAGGGGCATATAGGGGAGGAGCCAGCACTCACACACACACACTAAAGGTTTTAAAGTGCCAGGCTCCAGTGGACCCGATCTATACCCCATGGTACTAAAGTACAGAATCCCAGTATCCACTAGGATGTTAGAGAAATTATTAGAATAATACAAAAAAGATATTTCTAACATATACATATACTTTATACAGACAAAACTCTGTTCCAAATGTTAGTATGACACATACTTGCCTACTCTCCCAGAATGGCCGGGAGGCTCCCGAAAATCGGGTGACCCTCCCGGCCCCCCGGAAGAGCAGGCAAGTCTCCCGATTCGTGGGGTCCCCCCTGCCCGTCCGCCCACTTAGTGTGTAAAGTGGGCGGTCCGGGCTGAATCGCGTCATCATAGCCACGCTCCCTGCAGTGTAATGCCGGTGATCGCGGCATTACAGAGCGGGGGCGTGGCTTAAAAGAGGCATCATCATGACCCCGTCCTTGCTCCGCCCCCGCTCCGCCCTTTCTCCGCCTCCGGCCCACCCCCTCCTCGACGTCACAGCCTCCCCTGCCCGCCCTCTGAGCCGACCTGGCTGCTCTCTCCCGCAGAGAGCAGCCAGAATGTAGGTAAGTATGGTATGACAGGATAGGCTCTTCCTCTCCCCACCGCACGTTACTGGAATTAAAGAATGCCTACCTCCCTGGAAGTCATGTACCGGTGCCCCCAGGCCCGGCGTTCCCCGCTGAGCAAAGGGATGCAAAGCAGGTAGGCGCCAGGCTGGAGAGGCGCGCTCCCTGCTCTGCATCCCTGTGCTGAGCTGATGTCCCTGCTGCTGCCAACTGCTGCACCTGTCCATAACAGGCAGCTGCACCGGCAGCATGAAGCCTCCTGTGACAGTACCATGTTCAGACCTAAAAGGGAGCAGAGCTACACAAGGCTGAGCTGTGGGGCTACATGGGACCAGGCTGCAAATTACAACACAGGAGGACTAGCTGCTACAGCTCTGGCAGCCAGACTTCCTTAGGTGTGTGTGTGTGTGTGTGTGTGTGTGTGTGTGTGTGTGTGTGTGTGTGTGTGTGTGTGTGTGTGTGTGTACGTACAGATGGGTCCACTGATATCTTGACTAGTTTGCTGCGCCTAGGCACAACACGGTTTATTAACATAAACCCTTCATCTATTGTTCTCAGCTGCAATACAATACAGAGAACAATACAGCAAGGGATAAACGTGGACCCATCTGTATGTATACAGTATCTGTGTATATGCATGTGTGTGTATGTAACTGTGTATGTGTTTAATGTATATACAGTATGTGTGTTATAACAATCCAGTGCACACTAATTTTTCAAAATGTCCCTGTAGTTTGAAATGGCACCTTGGATCAGCCCCTTTAAGGATGCCATTCGTCATGTTGTTTCAAAGACTGACAAAACATGCAGTATATGAAGTATATAAATGCAGTGAAAGGTAAGGAGGTATCTGTGACTTATCAATAAATTATTACTAACATACAATCAGTATCTGAGAAGCATCTAATGCAAAACTTCAGGGTACATTATATAGATAATAGATTGCAGCTTATCTTAAGTCAACTACCATTTATTGAGGACAGTTTTTTGTGTCATTTTAATCTTTTATCTGTAAGATATGTTTGTTTTGTTATTACATATTAGTATAGACTAAATGAATAATGGTAAGATGGATAAGTTTTCCTGTTTTGTTAAAAATGTTTTTATTGCTTGTTATATTTGTATATATAATATTTGTATATATTATATACGTGGTATATTTGCAAAAGGTTCAATTTGCCAAGAAGATTTTGTTCTTGAATATAAGGGAGATATGATAAATGATGCAGAATCCCCAAAAAGCAAATTTTACCACCCATCAAGTGGCTCTGGGGTGTCCTGCCCCCCCGGACCTGAACCCCTATAGTTAGTATCTTACCCAATAAGAGGCTACCTTGGCGCGGTGGGTAAGCTCATAGCCCTGGCCATTTATGCTAAATGCCTTTGGTTATTACAGGTTGAGCTGGTGTGAGATAGTGCACCTGCAACTTTTTTCCCCTTGTATACTATATCAAGTCTCAAGCAGAGTAGCACCTCATTACTTAATTATGGTGTGCAAACTAGGGCCCCCCTCCTTTCGTATGTGATCTGTGGATATATCTGCAAAAGGATTAAGCAGTGTGTTCTGCATACACACTGCCCGATGTGTCGTTCAATGATATGATTCAGTTGGTATGTGCTATATCATTGAATGATATAGCATTCAATGGGTGTAGTATGGTTTGCCGGTGGTCGGGGTCCCGGCGACCAGCATACCGGTGCCGGAATCCCGACCGCCGGCATACCGACAGCTGGGCTGGACATGCTGCGGGCACGGTGGCGCTTTCTCCCTCCAGGGGGGTCATGGACCCCCAAGAGGGAGAAAAGATGGCGGTATGCCGGCGGTCGGGATTCCGGCACCGGTATGCTGGTCGCCGGAACCCCGACCGCCGGCAACCTGAAGACCACCCCATTCACCGATAGAGCTAAACTCATTCCTAGTTAATTTAATGCCCAGTATGTATGGGGCTTAATTATTTATTAAATATATGTTCATAAGTACAGTAGCTAAAGAAACAACTAATGATATAAATGTAGAGGACTCCAGCCATTTAAATGTTTAGATGAATGAGCTCAAAGCAAAAAATCATTAGCAGGTACAATGTGTCCTGCAAGGGACCAGCTATTCTAATCAAAAGTTTATTTAAAATAACGAGTCCAATGCAAATTAATATTTGACAGTTAGTCGTATGTTGGCATGCATCCATATCATCTTAGAGATTTTGTCTGAACAGGAGGTCAGTCTATGTGCATTATGCAGTATTTTATAATGACCATTTGTATTTTATGTTTTCATATTCTTAGCAATTGTCATTTTAAAAAACTTGTTTACAGACAGCTTCTAACATAGCAGGGGATGACTCCCATTCTTCACTCCAATATTTAGACAAGATTGATCCCCACAAGGTACTGTAACCATTGTGTCTGAAATGTCCCCACAATGCCTGTTTTATTCAATGTGTGAAAACAGACAGAACTTGGCTGGGTTGGAAGAAATATTTTACTATAATATAAATTTTATTTCTAAAAAGTTAGTTTTATGTTGGCATGCATCTCATTGTAGAGATTTTGTCCTAACAGTCAGTCTATGTGCATTATGAAGAATTTATATCAAAATGATCATTTGTATTTTATGTTTTCATATTCTAAACTGCTGTTATTGTAAAATACGTGTTTACAGACAACCGGTATTACAGCCGATACCATGGCAGTAGAGGACTCTCATTCTTCACTCCTGTCAAATACTCTGTTGTTTGGACCAGTAGCATTATCTGCCTGTCTTCAATAGGTATGTTGATCACTTCAGAATTAATTCTACTGTTTGTCTTTGTCATGTTTTTGTATTTCAAGATGTTTTTAAGCAGCTATAAAGCAGGAAGGGAGCTTATTGTGATGGTAAATTGTCACTATTCTGGACACACAGACAGTGTTTGAGTACAAATTGTGTATGAATATTTAGACATGATATTATTTTTAAAAAGTTAGTTTTATGTTGGCATGCATCTGATCTCAGATATTTTGAAGTCTATATGACCTTAGTTGTTTTTATTTCTAAAATAATGTAAAATTTTGTTTATACTGTTGCTTTTATTTACAGAATGTGACAGAGCTCCAAAATTAAAATGAGCCTTTTGTACCAAGACTGAAATGGACTAAAAGTATTATAGTAAGTTCTCCATTAAGTGACAAACAGAATTTTTTTAAGTTCATAATGTATCTTTATCAATTATTCTAATGTTTAGAGCTCTACATATTTTTAATTACTTTATTTGTTTATTTATTTTAGATAAAAGACATCTGTCTTGAAGATTCCGGTGAATTATATGAATCTACATCAGAATGTAGAGATGCTTACAGTCCAGATACCACTAGCGAATGTGACAGTGATGCTAGCCTTAAACCAAACTTAAAGACAAAATGTCAGTCTCTTGATGCTAAACTGGAAGACTCAGTGAGTTTCCCTATCTCTGACACCACAACGTTTGACAACATAACCTTTGACAGACACAGCCTTAAATCTGAAGCAACTGGAGCAGGAGAAGAACCCTGTTCAAGTCAGAACATAACTGACAATATAGTTGTCAATGCATGCCAGAAAAAAGATGGAAATAGAGTGTACAACGAGAGAAATTATTGCTTGTATCGCTGTAAGCCTCAAGCTAAGATTGCAAGGCATCTAGAACGTGCACATGAAAATAAATCTGATGTGGCTAAAGCTCTAAGCTTTCCAAAGGGTTCCAAGGAGAGGAAAAAACAGCTAGAGTATATTAGAAACATAGGAAACCATGCTCACAATGCTGCTGTTATGGAGTCAGGAACAGGGAAACTAGTGCGATTTAAGCAGCCACCTAAAGAAGCACAGGGAAATTACTTCATGCATTGTGCATACTGTCAAGGACTTTTTAAAGAAAGGTCCTTTGGCGACATGCATAGTTGTAAACTTACACCTGGATCAGTCGCCCCCAAACCAGGAAAGAACCGTGTTCAGTCCATGTGTACATACCCAGGGCCTGTGCCTTCAGACATAACTAAACAACTGTGGGGAGTACTCCGTGTCATGAATCCTGACCCAATCACAAATATAGTTAATGAAATTATTTTTTTATATAATAATAATAATTTTTTTTAAATATAGATCAAGTCATTATTCATGTCGGGCAACAGATGTTAAACAAAGGGGGGATATCAGCTAAGAATCAGCAGTGTGTGAGAGAGAAGATGCGAGAAATGGGAAGGCTGATTCTCAATGCAAGAATTTCACTAGCATAACAAAAATTGAAGATATCATAAATCCCAAAAAAGTATATGGAGACTGTCAAAGCTGTCAAGTTTACATGTGGGTATGACAGTGAAACAAACACGTTCTTGATTCCATCACTAGCAAACAAACTTGGAAATTCCCTGGTCAAAGTAAGCAGACTCTTAAAAACTCAGTGTTTAATGACAAACAATAAAGAGCTTGTGAAGAATGCCAGTGAGTATCAAGACGTTCATAAAGAAAAGTGGAATGAGATGATCTCGGCTACAGCATTGAGGAACATCAGGGAAGCAAAGTGGAATGTTCCCACTCGCATACCCTTTACTATAGATGTCCAAAGATTGCATGCATATCTCAGTAAAAGATAAGATGAGTGGTACAATTTACTATCTGAAAACCCCTCTACAAAAGCTTGGATGGAGCTGGCAAAGGTGTGTCTCACCCAGAGCATTCTTTTTAACCGGCGCAGGGAATGAGAATTGGCGAGCATGCTCTTATCTGCATTTTCATCAAGAGACACTTCTGATCCACATGAGGATGTTGACTTGGCACTCTCTGAAGTGGGAAAAAAACTCTGCAGACATTTCTCAAGGATTATGACCAGGGGAAACGTGGTCGCCAGGTTCCAATTCTTCTGACTCCAAAAAGGCTTTGTGCATTAGAACATCTTGTTAAGCAAAGAAAGGCTTGTGGGGTTCTAAAAGACAATCATGATTTGTTTGCAAAACCAGAAG
This sequence comes from Pseudophryne corroboree, assembly GCF_028390025.1. Classification (NCBI taxonomy): domain Eukaryota; kingdom Metazoa; phylum Chordata; class Amphibia; order Anura; family Myobatrachidae; genus Pseudophryne; species Pseudophryne corroboree. Next base: position 667,488,815 of record NC_086449.1, on the reverse strand, counting down.
CTATGACACATTTCCAAGGTTCAGACTGCATTCGTGGCTTTGCAAAGTTATGTGGTGCAAAGTGTCCTGAGTTTTTAACATCTACCAGACTGCGAAAGCATGCTGCAACCCTTTCAACAGTGCTGAGCATGATAGACAGTGAGATGGACCAACTTGCAAACTTTCTTGGACATGACAAAAGAATCCATCGTGAGTTTTATCGGCTCCCTGAGGAGACCCTGCAACTCGCCAAGATCAGCAATGGCACTCGAGCAAGGAAGATTAGCTGAGTTTCATGGCAAGAACTTGGATGAAATTGTGATAAATCCAGATGGTATGTTATTTTGTTTGACTTTTTTCTCTGTGTTTACCCTCTATTCCTTTTTGTTTAATCACATTGGTACACTGTACATTGTATGACATCCACAGAAAATCTTCTGGACTGTGATGAGGAAGACGAGAGCATACAGCAGGGACACTGTTCATCCACTATTGATGGTATGTATTGTCAGCGAGTGACTGTGGAAATATTACATGTGTCTCTATTATATCAACTTACTTGCTTTTGTTGAAGTCCCAAAGCAAAAAGGGGTTTCAGCATGCTTTTGTTAGTTAATTATTGTAGCTAATTAATGCCGGTGTTTTTTCACTGACTGTAATGGGCAGTTGGAGGGATGACTTGTCATTAGGGTGTGTTTATAGAAGTGCATGTCACCATAACATTACAGATGCATATGGACTTACTGATTGGGACTTGAAAGCTACAATAATGTATAAAATCACATTATCCATGATGTACTTAAATCAAACATACTGTATCTTCGTGGCAGTCTTACTTTCAAAGTGGGTCTGTTTCTTGAGAAGTTAGCCTGATGAGTTGGCTGGCACTTGGTTTTGTGATGGCACTGATTATCATCATTATTAATAATATCATGAGTCAATAGCAAATGAAAAGAACATAAAAACATTTTTATGCACCAATTCTAATTAACATCTTCTTGTCAGAATTCTTTTGGTATATGTAATGATATATCTTTCTCAAAATGTTGAATTTTGATTATTTTTATATAGTACCATCAGCTGAGGAGACACTTCCTACCACAGAGAGGAAAGAAATTACATCACCACCCAAGAGACGCAAATCACAATCATTAGATAATGCAGGGGTGGGCAATTATTTCAGCTGGGGGGCCGCTTAACACTTCCAGTGAATAGTCGAGGGCCACACACAAAATAGCTTGTAAATCGGGTCTGAACTGCGCATGCACTGCAGTCCCTACTCCCTTCCCCTGAACCTATATAGCAGTCCCTACCCCCTTCCCTGAACCCAGGGGCGGATCCAGAAAAAAATTACAGGGGGGGCACCATAAGGGGCGTGGCTTCATTGGAATGGGCGTGGCTTCGTTTGAATGGGCGTGGTATTGCAGGAAAAGACTACCTTATACCCCAGTTTTGCAACCTGCACGCCCAGACGTTGGCCACCACAGGAAAGAAAAATAATCCTGATTCATGCCCCTTACATTATTTGTCATTTTTCCTCCTTATAGTAATGCCCAGTATACATTATTCCACATACTGCAATGGCCCTTAGACATTATTCCACACACAATAATGCACATGACACAATATGCACACACTGTAATGCCCCAGACACATTATGCCACACACCGTAATGCCTGTGACACATTATGACAGGAATCGCAATGCCCGTTATACATTATGCTACACACTGCACTGCCCCTGATACATTATAGCACATACAATGTCTGTGACACATTATGCCACACACTGCAATGACCTTGAGACATTATACCACAATGCCCGTGATATAGTATACCATACACCGTAATGCCTGTGACACATACCGCAATGCCCGTTATACCCTATGCCACACACCGCAATGCCCGTTATATATTATGCCACACTGCAATGACCCTGAGACATTATACCACATACCACAATGCCCGTGATATAGTATACCACACACCGTAATGCCTGACACATTATGACACACACCGCAATGTCCGTGATACATTATGCCACACACTGCAATGACCCTGAGACATTATACCACATATCACAATGCCAGCGATATAGTATACCATACACCGTAATGCCTGTGACACATTATGACACACACCGCAATGTCCGTGATACATTATGCCACACACCGTAATGCCCATTACACATTAAGTCCTACAGTAAGGCTTCTAATTACTTTTCAAACACCTGCTCGTTGTCAGGGGTTTCATGCACTGGGTGTCATGCTCGTTGCCAGGGGTTTCATGCTCTTGGTTCCATGCACGGTGCCAGGGGTTTTCATGCTCAGGGTGTCATGCTCGTTACCAGGGGTTTCAAGCACTGGGTGTCATGCTCGTTGCCAGGGGTTTCATGCACTGGGTGTCATGCTCGTTGCCAGGGGTTTCATGCACTGGGTGTCATGCTCGTTGCTAGGAGGTAGTCCTTGTTGCTAGGGCTGTGCTCCCAGTGCCACATATGTCCCCAGTGCCAGATATTCCCCCACGGTGCCAGGTACTCACATGCCCCCAGTGCCAAATATAGCCCCCCCCCCATGTGCCAGGTACACATATACCCCCAGTGCCAGATATTCCCCGACAGTGCCACATATGCCCCCAGTGCCAGATATCGCCCCCCCCAGTGCTATATATGCCCCCAGTGCCACATATGCCCCAGTGCCAGATATTCCCCCCCCCAGTGCCACATATGCCCCCAGTGCCAGATATCCCCCCCCAGTGCCACATATGCCCCCAGTGCCATATATGCCCCCAGTACCATATATTCCCCCCAGTGCCATATATGTCCCCAGTGCCAGATATTCTCCCCCCCCTCTCTGCCAAATATGCCTCCAGTGCCAGATATTCCCTCCCCAGTGCCATATATGCCCCCAGTGCCAGATATTCCCCCCAGTGCCATATATGTCCCCAGTGCCAGATATTCTCCCCCCCCCTCCCTGCCAAATATGCCCCCAGTGCCAGATATTCCCCCCCAGTGCGTCCCCAACCCCCCCTTCCTCCGCCGCCGCTGCTCCCCCCGCTCCCCTGCTGTTAGGAGGGACACGGAGGGCACAGCACAGTGCACGCCTCCCTGTGTCCCTCCTGTGTCTCCGGCGGCTGCGGGTCACTGTAATAAAGGAAGTGCTCACGAACGGCACTTCCTTTATGAGACCAGCGGCCGCCGGAGACCCAGGAGGGACACAGGAGAGGCGCGCACTGTGCCCTCCGTGTCCCTCCTAACAGCAGGGGAGGAAACGAGACAGCAGACTGACATGCGGACGCTCGTCCGCATGTCAGTCTGCACTAAAAATTACAGGGGGGGCACGTGCCTTGGTGCCCCCCCCCTAAATCCGCCACTGCCTGAACCTATACAGCAATCCCTACCCCCTTTCTCCCCACCTATATAGCAGTTTTTATCTCCCCTCCTTCCTCCTCCCCTGAACCCATATTGCAGCATAAGTACAGATCCATTTCAGGTACTGGCTGGGAAGGGGGTTTACCTTTTTTTTCACAGTGGAAGATGATCCGCTGCCTGATCCCCGCTGCCTGTGCGTCACGGAGTCACTGCTGCTGTCCGCTCCCGGAGTCTTTGCTGCTGCCCGCCACTCGCGCTCCTGCTGTGGCTCCGCCCCCCATGCCGCCCAGCACATGACATCACAGAGGAAATCCCGGTCAGCAGACCCTGTGACGTGACCGGGATTTCCTCAGCAGCGCCGCGTCTGGCAGCAGTGTAGCGCAATGACAAGCGGCTCAGCCAGTCGGGCCACTTGTCATTGCACACTGATGGGAGAAAGCGGGCCAGGCAGGATCGGTTCACGGGCCGCCTTTTGCCCACCCCTGAGATAATGAGATAGCTTCAGGAGTCAGTACTATGAGACCTTCATCCAAAGGTGAACGCTACACATTTCGCTTATGTGTGCACATGAATCTCAAGATCACCATGCTCAGAAACCCATCCACAGTACTTGATAGGGTTCTGGGTTGTTACTAGAGTTTACAAGGTGTTTCTAGTGGGACTAGTAATAATGACTTTTCTAATAATTGAAACATAAATAATAGCTAGCTCCTATATCTACCACCTGTACTGGGTGTTCACAGATACTGGAACAGTTTAATTAGTAGATACAGTAGATGCATAGTAATAACTTGGAGTATTACTCATACTATAGAAGCAACTCAACTTCAAATAGCTATAATATCAATAGAAATAATTAATAAAGCTAAAGTTGCTAAAGCCATAATCATCATAGCAGCACTTGTGTAATGGTTGTTATGTCTGATATAATTCTTGGGACATACTACATAGTAGAATAGCTAGATGGGTTTATCCAATGAATCCAAAATGGTGGTAAGTAAAATCACTGTTATTTCTTCATAAAATTTATTTTTGAAACTAGAGATGTGCGGTTGGCACTTTTTGTGTTTTGTGTTTTGGTTCTAATTCCACTTTCGTGTTTTGGTTTTGGGTTAGTTTTGCCAAAACCACCCTTTCGTGTTTTGGATCTGGATGATTTTTGAAAAAACATAAAAACAGCTAAAATCACAGAATTTTGGGGTAATTTTGCTCCTACAGTATTATTAACCTCAATAACAAATCATTTCCACTCATTTCCAGTCTATTCTGAACACCTCACAATATTGTTTTTAGGCCAAAAGGTTGCTGGATGACTAAGCTAAGCGACACAAGTGGACAACACAAACACCTGGCCCATCTAGGAGTGGCACTGCAGTGTCAGACAGGAGGGCAGATATAAAAAAAAAGGCCCCAAACAGCACATCATGCAAAGAAGAAAAAGAATTGCAATGAGGTAGTTGTATGACTAAGCCAAGCAACACAAATAATTGGCCCCTCTAGGCGTGGCACTGCAGTGGCAGACAGGAGGGCAGATATGCAAAAAAAAGCCCCCAAACAGCACATCATGCAAAGAAGAAAAAGAATTGCAATGAGGTAGTTGTATGACTAAGCCAAGCAACACAAACAATTGGCCCATCTAGGCGTGGCACTGCAGTGGCAGATAGGAGGGCAGATATTTAAAAAAAAGGCCCCAAACAGCACATCATGCAACGATGTAGAAGAGGTGCACTGAGGTAGCTGTATGACTAAGCAAAGCGACACAAACAATTGGCCTATCTAGGAGTGGCACTGCAGTGGCAGATAGGAGGGCAGATATAAAAAAAAAAAAAGGCCCCAAACAGCACATCATGCAAAGATGTAGAAGAGGTGCACTGAGGTAGCTGTATGACTAAGCCAAGCGACACAAACAATTGGCCTATCTAGGAGTGGCACTGCAGTGGCAGACAGAAGGGCAGATATCAAAAAAAGGTCCCTAACAGCACATGATGCAAAGAAGAAAAAAAGGTGCACAGAGGTTGCTATATGACTAAGCTAAGCGACACAACCACCTGGCCCATCTAGTAGTGTCATGCAGTGGCTGAATGTCAAGAGTGGGCCGCAATTGTTCAGTCCACTGACAGGATCTCCAGCACGCTCCAGTCATTTTTACAAAATTCTGCAATTGGTGGACTTATACGGCAGTACCCCAGGACTAATACAGCAGAACCCCTGGACTCATATGGCAGTGTCAGACAGGATGGCACTTTTCAAAAACTAGGCCCCAAACAGCACCTCATGCAAAGATGTCGAAGAGGTGCAATGAGGTAGCTGTATGACTAAGCCAAGCGACACAAACAATTCCAACTGGAATTATACATCCAAATCACTGGAATTACTTGGCAAGATCACTGTAATTATACGTCCAAATCACTGGAATTATACGTCCAAATCACTGGAATTAATTGGCAAAATCACTGTATTTAATAATTATACATCCAAATTACTGGAATTATACTGCAAAATCAATGTAATTATACGTCCAAATCACTGGAATTAAATGGCAAAATCTCAGTATCGCCTGCCTAGTGAAGTGGAATCTAGACGGGATTTGGTATTGGGGACACAATACTTCCATCAATTGTCTAAATCCCATTGCACTAATGGCAGATACCGGACGCACGTCTAACACCAACATAAGTGTCAAGGCCTCAGTAATGAGAACTTCCATCGTCATGTGAAGCTGAACCACTAGTCATGCCGTTCCTTGCCACTCCGTGTCGTAAATGGCATATTGGCAAGTATGTTTCTCATCAGACCATTTCAATTTATTTTTTTGGGTCTTTTTACTGAACTTTGGCTTTTTGGATTTTACATGCCCTCTACTATCACATTGGGCATCGGCCTTGGCAGACATCGATGGCATTTCATCATCTATGTTATGGCTTGTGGCAGCAGCTTCAGCACTAGGAGGAAGTGGTTCTTGATCTTTCCCTATTTTATCCTCAAATTTTTGTTCTCCATTATGTTTCTGGAGTTATACAACACAATATGTGGCACAGGAATGACTGATGGCTGATGGCCAGGTCACTACTACTGGTCTGATGCAGAACAACACAGCAACACTATGAGGGACTTGTTGTTATTATTGTTGTTGTTATTATTATTATAATACTGTAGCAGTGGACATATAGCAGCAGCATATACCACTGTAACTGCCTGGTCACTGGAATGACTGATGCCCAGGACACTACCACTGGTCTGATGCAGCACAACACAGCAACACTGTAAAGGACTTATTATACACCAGCACTGGACATTTGGCAGCAGAGGACACCACCACTGTGAATGGTCACTGGACTGACTGATGCACAGGACACTAGCACTGGTTTGATGCAGGACAACACAGATAATTATACAGCAGCACTGGAAAAATGGCAGCAGATGACACCACCACTGTGAATTGTCACTGGACAGAATGATGCCCAGGACACCACTGGTCTGTTGTAGAACACAGCAACACTGTAAGGGACTTATTATACAGCAGCACTGGACATATGGCAGCAAAGGACACCACCACTGTGACTGATGCAGCACAATACACAACACCCCCCCCCCCCCCCCCCCCCACTGAACTGATGAAGCACAAGACAGCACCACTGGACAGCACTGGACATATGGCAGCAGAGGACACAAGCACTGTGACCGGACAGATTCAGCACAAGCCACAGACACTGAGAGAATGGAGACACGTCCTCTCTGTACACTCTCCAATGCCGGAGTAAAAATGGAGGGGACGCGCGACTCCTTATATGGAATCCAAATCCCGCGAGAATCCAACAGCGGGATGATTACGTTTTGCCTCGTTCTGGTTTCCGAGTCAGACGGTAAAACCCGAGCCTGGCTCAGAACCGGACTCGAATGGTGAAGTTCGGTACGGTTCTGTTCTCTGAGAACCGAACCCACTCATCTCTATTTGAAACGGTCTAAATTAATATTATGGCTTATAGAAAATATTTCCAAATAATTTTACTTGCTGGCATATATACTGATATATGATTTAGAACTATGGATCAGAATTCCACCACACACTTATTCTTATCTTCTCAATTAAAAATGTGTTTTTCTGACCACATTAAGGTAAAACTACCCAGAAGAAGAAAACAACCTGGCAGCAGACAGAGGTGGAAGCAGTGGAAAGACACATGAATCGTTTCATCACATCTTGTATTGTACCAGCAAAGAGAGACTGCAATAAGTGTTTAAAGGCTGAAGCAGAAGCTCTAAAAACCGGGACTGGCAGAACCTGAAATTCTATGACATCTCTACATTATCTATGAACTAAGGGGGTCATTCAGAACTGATCGCATGCTACGATTTGTGCAGCACTGCGATCAGGCCAGAACTGCGCATGAGTATGTTCCGCAATGCGCAGGCGTGTTGCCCCTCGGCGACGGGGATCGCAGGACAGTGACAGGTATAACGAAGAAAGCAATCGCACGGGCGATCGCAAGAAGATTGACAGGAAGAGGCCATTTGTGGGTGTTAACTGACCGTTTCTAGGGAGTTTCCGGAAACACGCAGGCATGCCCAGCCGTTTGGAGGGAGGATTCCTGATGTCATCTCCTGGTCGGATCATCGCAGAGGCTGAATAAGTCCTGAGCTGTGTAGAGACTGCACATACTTTTGTTTCTGCAGCTCTCTGCACAAGCGTTCGCACCCCTGCACATCACCTACCCCCTCCCCCTGTAGGCTGCAACTACCTGATTGCAGCACTGCAAAAAAACGCCTTCGTGTGATCAGGTCTCTCAATCACCCCCTCAGGGCCTTATTCAGAGTTGATCGAAGCAGCAAATTTGTTTTGCAGTTGGGCAAAACCATGGGGGTCATTCCGAGTTGATCGCTCACTGCCATTTTTCGCAATGCAGCGAACAGGTTACTACTGTGCATGCACCGCAATGCGTAGGGGTACAAAGCGGATCGTTGCTGGGTGATGGATTTAACGAAGAATCCATTCGCACAGCCGAAAAGGGAGAATGAGAAGTGTGTCTACAAAAAATAATAAAAATAAAGAAACATACTATAAAAAAATTATCTACACCTAACAGCAGGACGTCAAATTCATGTAAATATTGTATAGTATATTACTATATGGTGTGTAAAAAAAACTATAATAGTGTTTGAACATGCTAAAAAAATAAATAGGAAGATAAGCTAAACTTCACATTGGCTGTTTTTGTATTCTATTCTATTGTATTGTACCCAATACCAAAGCAAAAAAAAAAATACTTGGTGGTGACATAACTGTAGAACTATTATACATACATAATATAATGTAGTGAGCATTATTATCGATATAGAAACTATATAAGTATTTGCACTGATCAAGATGACATGCAAATAAGTAAGTCTTCGAGCAAGATAATAGCCAACAAGAAATGGAAATGACCAAGCTGACTGTTGGAGTAAACCATACTCCTTATTAGGGCCCCACTTAAAACTTATTCTGTCTCTACCCAGAGCTTTGTTAATTTCTGACAATTCCTCACCTTCTATCTTGCCAGTAAGTAGTTGTAGCTCTTCAGGGCTCAAAATGGGCAGAGTACAGTAGCCCTTTCGAATTGACTGGCCCGTCAAAACAAGGTCATATAGTCTGAAATAGAAAGAATGGAAGTGATCTGCAATTTTAGGAATGTCATTCTTCTTATGACCAATAAAATAAGCACTGAGATAGAAATTCAGCTAGCCAGCAGATATCACAATTTACTGGCTACAAGAAAACGTGCCTTAATTCATGTCTCACATCATTGCTCAGTGCACTTTTATATTGTAACTTTGTTTTTAACATTATCCTGAGACAATACCATAATTGTATTTCTTATTAAATTCCCCAATGCATACTGTGAATTAGTTTTCTGAATCTGTTCTCTACACTGCTATTGTTCAAATCCACTGCTATGGAAGGGCACTGTTAGAAGTGTGCAAAATATCAAACTTTATTGTCTATGTATTATAGTATTTAAGTGATTGAAAAATGTAAATGAGGATATTTAACAAAATTTCCTTTTATAGAGGCAAACATGACCATCCAGGTAGGGGTATAGGGAGGACAGAGATAACTTGAGCTTGTGCTCCAGGCACCAGCCCCTCTGTTAAGCGATTGTAATGTGAATTGTGGGCACTACTGTGTTATGCCAGACAGTAAATTATGGTCACTACTGTGTCATGTAACGTGAAAAAGAGGCACTACTGTGTGGTGTAACGTGCATTGCAGTCACTAATGTGCGGTGTAATGTGAATAAGGGTCACTTCTGTGTAGCATAAAGTGAATTGAAGGCATTACTGTGTGGTGTAATGTGAACTGAGAGTACCATTGTGTGACATTTTGTCAATTTTGGACACTATGTATAACTTAATGTGAATTGGAGGTGTTCTATTATAGTAAGAGATGAGAGGTTCGGATTTTACGAAAACCGAACACACCCGAACATAGGAGATCTGAGTGTTTCTGAGTTTCTGCTTAGGTCTTCCTGCCAAACTCAGATAGCAGAACGAGGCAAAACTTAATTTTCCCCAGAGTCAGGTCTGGTGTGTTTCGGATTCTCCTGGGTGTCAGATCTCAAATGTTTTGGATTACATATTTAAGTCCCTCACTCGTGATCAGGTGCCATTTCACACTGGAGAGGGTCTGAGATGGGGCAGGAGCACGGTGTTTAAAAAAAAAATGCCATTAGCACACCATCAGGGCGCCATTAGAGTACCATTAGAAGTAGGAGCGTCTCCAGAGTTGGGGCTGCAGTACAGTCCAAAATTCAAATAGGGGAGCCACACCAACTACAAAAATCATTGGTCAGTATGCATACTTCCCAACTTTGCAGTGGCTGTATGAGGGACATTTGTGCTTGTCGAAGGAGCAAACCCAAAGTTAGGGGGGAATTACCTCATGGCAAGGAGGTATGGCTTCATGGGAAGTTCTGCAATCACAAGCCACTCCACCATTCTCATTACTGTGGGGGCATGTCCAGCACTCTGTGAGCTGCTGGCATGCCCCCTGTCCCTTTCTCCCGATGAATAGATGATATGCACAGCATCTATTAAACGCTACTCTGCTAAGCAGAGCAGCAAGTGAAAGGGGGTCTCCCAACTGCCCCCTTCCACTAACACAGGACACTGTGGCCTGGGGGTGGGGCAGCAGGACAGTCCTGGAAAATGAATCTGTCCCGCCAACATCAGGACAGTTGGAGATATGGTTTATGTGTGTGTTTGTCACACAGGCAAACAAATGCAAACTGTGTGGTGCTGCAAAAAAAGTAAACAAAAACTATAAGCCTATTCTTTGTTTAAACTAAACCTGCACATTTTGACATTTTTCTTAAAGGAAATTATTCTGCAGTATTGCTGGTCATTTATGTATGAACCTGGGCAGAGACAATATTTATTGGAGATCATCTGTCCAAAAAATACTTTGCTGTGTCTGAGCTGCACCCCAATAAGCCATTGTTTGTGTTTTCTTGACTGATAGAAAAAAAAGATAATTAACAAAAACAAAAAAAGAAGAAGTTCCTGTTAAAACCCTGCAATCTTTTCTAATTCGATATAAAAATATTGTTGTGTTACTGGTTGTATGTTATCTGTACTGCAAAATAATTATATCTTGCAAAGGAGGCTTAGGTATGTGTGACCGGTGGAAGGGATCCCGGCTGTCACAATACAGACGGCAGCATCCTTATCTTTAAAATCCTGACAGGGGCGAGGTAAGTATGCTATCCCCTCACCCTCAATTTCTGCAGCCTAATCCTCACCGCCCCACTTAGTGCCTAAGTCTAACCTTCCCCAGGTGGTACCTAAACCTACCTTCCTCCTCTCCGCAGCCTAACCCTCCCCTCCCCCTTAGTGCCTAAACCTAACCTCCCCTGGTGGTGCCTAACCCTCCCCGCTGCAGCCTAACCATAACCCCCCATGTGGAACCTACCCCTGACCTCCTCCCTGGCCATAACCCTAAGCAATCAGCCAGTGCCGTAACTACCTGTGTGCCTAGCACACAGCGCAGTTGCCCTGAGGGCGCACGGCCAGCGGCTTGTAATGAGTCAAATTGACTCATTACAAGCCGCCTGTTCTGTGCCATGCGCCGCACTGGAGGAGAGCAGCAGCGCCGGAGGCAGGGGAGGAGGAGGAGGGAGGGGACTGGAGCCGCAGCAGCGCTATGTAATTGGTAGAGGCGCTGCTGTGAATGCTGGGATGCGCTTCCCTCATCCCAGCATTCACAGCGGTGGGCAGCCAATGCAGAAGGAGAGGGGACTGCTGCAGCGGCGCTACTACCAATTACAAAGCGCTGCTGCGGCTCCAGTCCACCTCCCTTCTCCTCCTTCTCCGCTGCCCGGGATCTGCCAGCACCGAGGAGCCTGACTGCCAGCAGGGAGAGATGGTAAGTATCTCTCTCTCTCTATTCTGTCTGCCACAATGTGTAAAAAGGGGGACGCTGTCTGCCGTAATGTGTAAAAAAGGGGAATGTCTGCCGTAATGTGTAAAAGGGGCTCTACCTGGTGTAGTGGCGCTACTGTGCAGCGTAATTTGAATAATGGAGACTACTGTGCACCGTAGTATGAATTGGTATTATTTATGGCCACGCCCCTATATATTTTTTGAGCGCCTGCGGCGTGTACTTCCCCCTGTCTTGCATAGGGGGGGAGGCACCGAGGCAGTTTCTTGCACACAGCGCTAAAATGCCTAGTTACGGCACTGCAATCAGCTATATTAACAGTCAGGGAGGCCAGCTGTCAGAAACCCAGAGTCGGTCTCATGACCCAGTCAGGATTCCAGTCAGTCTCCTGCATCGGCATTCTGATGGGTGTTGAAATTCCAACAGCCAATATCTTAACCGCATCCTGCAAAAGAGACCTTTTTTTGTTCCTGCTGTTTAAAAAACAATTGCATGTAATTTTTTGATAATTGAATTAAATAATTTGATTAGGGTGTTATTATTAAGACTGAAGCAGCGTATATTAGGGTTAGTTTACTGGGTACATGTTGCGTACCCCATATCTGTACTACAAAATAATTATTTTTTGCAATTTAAAGCTTTTCTTGTTCCTGCAGTGTAAAAAACAATTGGCTATAATTATGATCCTTTTTTTTTTTAAATAATCAAATTAAACAATTTGCATAATGTGTTATCATTAACAGTGACACAATGTATATTAGGGTTATATTAGGACAGATAAGGCATAGGCAAAAGCTTGATGGGGGTTTCGGTTGCCCGGAAACTCCCTTTCTCTTGGCAAGTGCCTCAAATTATGACAAGAATAGCAATGGTATATAATATGGTTACAAGAGCTGCAGCCACATAATGCAGTTTAAGAGACAGAGCAGAGATACTGTACATTCCCAATAGTAGCATCTTCTTCTAGAGTAGCTATTAGGAAGAAGAGACAGGAGCCTTACCATGAGGTGGGAGAATGTGCGATTAGAAAGTGCAGTACTGGTTCTATTATGTTTTTATATTCATTTATTATGGCATGTTTAATCTTTTCCTTACCACTTATTTTTATTATTTAAATATGTGATACAGCCTATACTAGAGGCCATCTTTGGTTAGAGACCATCTGTAGTGTTAAATGTTAATACTGTATTCCATACAGTATCCAGTATATAAGAAGACCAATGTTTACATTAATATCCATGGTCGTTACTAGGTTCTTCTGCTGCTCCCCCAGACTCCCGCACTTGCTCTAATGTTCTGCAGAGTGGGAGATTGTAGACTTCACTTGGAAACCCCCCTCTAGAAATCCTGCGTTTGCCACTGGAAGGGAGTATGTAAAACGCACCATTCTACAAAATGATTTTTTCTTGTTCCTGCTGTGTAAAAATAAGATTTTAAACCTACCGGTAAATCTTTTTCTCGTAGTCCGTAGAGGATGCTGGGGACTCCGTAAGGACCATGGGGGATAGACAGGCTCCGCAGGAGACATGGGCACTTTAAGAAAGACTGTAGTTCAGGGTGTGCACTGGCTCCTCCCTCTATGCCCCTCCTCCAGACCTCAGTTAGAGAAACTGTGCCCAGAGGAGACAGACAGTACGAGGAAAAGATTTTGTTAATCCAGGGCAAGATTCATACCAGCCACACCAATCACACCGTATAACTTGTGATAAACTACCCAGTTAACAGTATGAAAAAACAACATAGCATCAGTGCAGGACCGATGCAACTATAACATAACCCTTATTGAAGCAATAACTATATACAAGTATTGCAGAAGTAGTCCGCACTTGGGACGGGTGCCCAGCATCCTCTACGGACTACGAGAAAAAGATTTACCGGTAGGTTTAAAATCTTATTTTCTCTAACGTCCTAGAGGATGCTGGAGACTCCGTAAGGACCATGGGGATTATACCAAAGCTCCCAAACGGGCGGGAGAGTACGGATGACTCTGCAGCACCGATTGAGCAAACATGAGGTCCTCCTCAGCCAGGGTATCAAACTTATAGTATTTTGCAAAGGTGTTTGAAGCCGACCAAGTAGCAGCTCGACACAGCTGTAGTGCCGAGACCCCTCGGGCAGCCGCCCAAGAAGAGCCCACTTTCCTGATGGAATGGGCCTTGACCGATTTCGGTAACGGCAATCCAACCATAGAATGCGCTTGCTGAATCGTGTTACAAATCCAGCGAGCAATAGTCTGCTTTGAAGCAGGGGCACCAATCTTGTTGGTTGCATACAGGACAAACAGCGCTTCAGTTTTCCTGACTCTAGCCGTCCTGGCCACGTAAATTTTCAAAGCCCTGACCACATCAAGTAACTCGGAATCCTCCAAGTCATGCGTAGCCACAGGCACCACAATAGGTTGGTTCATATGAAAGGATGAGACCACCTTAGGTAGGAATTGAGGACGGGTCCGCAACTCCGCTCTATCCATATGGAAAACCAGATATGGGCTTTTATGTGATAAAGCCGCCAATTCCGAAACTCGCCTAGCCGAAGCCAAGGCTAACAACATGACCACCTTCCACGTGAGATATTTCAACTCCACCGTTTTAAGTGGTTCAAACCAGTGTGATTTTAGAAAACTTAACACCACGTTGAGGTCCCAAGGTGCCACCGGAGGCACAAAAGGAGGCTGAATATGCAGCACTCCTTTTACAAAAGTCTGAACTTCTGGAAGAGAAGCCAATTCTTTTTGAAAGAAAATGTATAAGGCCGACATCTGCAGAGCCGGCCATAGGCATAGGCAAACTAGGCAATTGCCTATGGCTTTTGATATGGCTAGGGGCATCAGCAGCTTCTGCTGATTAAAATGATATGCGGCATGCCTATATTCTGTGTATAGCATTTCATATGCAGATACAGCCACAGTCTCACACAGTATATAGGCATGCTGCATATAATTTTAATCAGCAGAAGCTGCTTGTGCATCCTAGCCACATATCAATGCAAATAAGATGCATTTATATAAAAATAAAATAAAAAAAATAAAAAGGTGTGCCCGACGTTAGCATTGAGGCAAGATTTATGAGGACACATTTGTATCCAAGCAGAGGCAGAGGTCACAGTGTTAGTGGCAGTGTGAGTGCTGTGTGCATGTGAGTGGGTTGGTTGTGCAGTAGTGTTCGGAATATGTGTAAGGAGCATTATGTGTGTCATGTAAAAATGCATTAATAATGTGCAACATAGGTGTAAGGGGCACTATGTGTGTCATGTGTATAAGGGCATTAATAATGTGCGGCATATGTGTAACAGGGTACTACTGTATGTGTGTCATGTGTATAGGGGCACTAATAATGTGCAGCAAATGTGTAGGGGCATTATGTGTCATTATGTGTATAAGGGCATTAATGTGTGGCATATGTGTAAGGGACATTATGTGTAAAAGGGCATTAATAAAGGCTGTCATAATGTGTAAGGCGCCTTAAGTTTATAAGGACAGTAATAAGGTGTCTCATATGTGTAAGGGTCATTACTGTGTGAAATGTGTATAAATCCATTACTAATGTGTGGCATTATTTGTATAAGGTGCTCAGGTGCTCTGCTATGTGGCGTTGCGTATAGAAAGGGCACTACTGTGTCGTCTAATGTGAATAAAGAGCAATAGGGTGTGGTGTAATGTGAATAAGGAGCAATTCAGTGTGATGTAATGTGAATAAGGGGCTCTACTGTGAGGAGTAACGTTTATAAGGTAAAGTGATACTACTGTGAGATGTAATATGAATTATGGACACTATCGCATGATAAAATGTGAATAAAGTTGCAGTACTGTGTGGCGTAATTGGAATTGGGGTTATTGTGTGGCCATGCCCCTTGCCAGCAAACACACTCCTTTTTGGGCTGTGCACCAAATGTGCGAACTGTTCCTATTTAAAATATAGGGGGTACAAACACCAAAATAAGGACTGCTATGGGTTGAGGGGTGATGGTGCTGGGAAAGAGGTGCAAGGTCAGAGGCGGAACCAGTGGTGGTGCTAGGGGGCACCAGCCAAAATCTTGCCTAGGGCATCATATTGGCTAGGGCCGGCTCTGGAAATCTGGACCTTAATAGAGCCTAATTTTAGGCCCAAATTCACTCTAGTTTGTAGGAAGTGAAGGAAACGGCCCAGATGGAATTCTTCCGTAGGAGTATTCCTGGCCTCACACCAAGAAACATATTTTCGCCATATATGGTGATAATGTTTTGACGTTACATCCTTCCTAGCCTTTATCAGCGTAGGGATGACCTCAACCGGAATGCCTTTCTCTGCTAGGATCCGGCGTTCAACCGCTATGCCGTCAAACGCAGCCGCGGTAAGTCTTGAAACAGACAGGGCCCCTGCTGCAACAGGTCCTGTCTTAGAGGAAGAGGCCACGGATCTTCTGTGAGCATTTCCTGCAGATCCGGATACCAGGTCCTCCGTGGCCAATCTGGAACAATGAGGATTGTTCTCACTCCTCTTTGTCTTATTATCCTCAACACCTTGGGTATGAGAGGAAGAGGAGGAAATACATAGACCGACCGGAACACCCACGGTGTCACTAGGGCGTCTACAGCTACTGCCTGAGGGTCTCTTGACCTTGCGCAATACCTCTGTAGCTTTTTGTTGAGGCGGGACGCCATCATGTCTATCTGTGGCAGTTCCCACCGACTTGTAATCTGTGCGAAGACTTCCTGATGAAGTCCCCACTCTCCCGGATGTAGGTCGTGTCTGCTGAGGAAGTCTGCTTCCCAGTTGTCCACTCCCGGAATGAACACTGCTGACAGGGCGTTTACGTGATTCTCTGCCCAGCGAAGAATTCTGGTGGCTTCTGCCCTCGCCACTCTGCTCCTTGTGCCGCCTTGGCGGTTTACATGAGCCACTGCGGTGACGTTGTCTGACTGGATCAGAACCGGTTGGTCGTGAAGTAAGGTCTCCGCTTGACGTAGGGCGTTGTATATGGCCCTTAGTTCCAGGATGTTGATGTGAAGACAAGTCTCTTGACTTGACCAAAGACCTTGGAAATTTCTTCCCTGTGTGATTGCTCCCCAACCTCGGAGGCTTGCGTCTGTGGTCACCAGGATCCAGCCCTGAATGCCGAATCTGTGGCCCTCTAGAAGGTGAGCACTCTGCAGCCACCACAGGAGTGATACCCTGGCCCTGGGGGACAGGGTGATCAACCGATGCATCTGTAAATGTGACCCGGACCACTTGTCCAGTAGGTCCCATTGGAAAGTCCTCGCATGGAACCTGCCGAAGGGAATGGCCTCGTATGATGCCACCATCTTTCCCAGGACTCGAGTGCAGTGATGCACTGACACCTGTTTTGCTTTCAATAGGTTCCTGACAAGAGTCATGAGTTCCTGGGCCTTTTCTATCGGGAGATAAACCCTCTTCTGGTCCGTGTCCAGAATCATGCCCAAGAAAGACAGACGAGTCGTAGGAACCAACTGCGACTTCGGGATATTGAGAATCCAGCCGTGTTGCTGTAACACTTTCAGTGAAAGTGATACGCTGTTCAGCAACTGCTCTCTTGATCTCGCTTTTATGAGGAGATCGTCCAAGTACGGGATAATTGTGACACCTTGCTTGCGCAGTAGCACCATCATTTCCGCCATTACCTTGGTGAAAATTCTCGGGGCCGTGGAGAGACCAAACGGCAACGTCTGAAATTGGTAATGACAGTCCTGTACCACAAATCTGAGGTACGCCTGATGAGGTGGATAAATGGGGACATGAAGGTATGCATCCTTTATGTCCAGGGACACCATAAAATCCCCCCCTTCCAGGCTTGCGATGACCGCTCTTAGCGATTCCATCTTGAACCTTTTCAAGTAGAGGTTCAGGGATTTCAAATTTAATATGGGTCTGACCGGACCGTCCGGTTTCGGGACTACAAACATGGTCAAGTAATATCCCTTTCCTTGTTGGAGGAGGGGAACCTTGACCACCACCTGATGAAGATACAATTTTTGTATTGCATATAACACTATCTCCCTTTCCTGGGGAGAAGTTGGTAGGGCCGATTTGAAAAATCGGCGAGGAGGCACTTCTTCGAATTCCAGCTTGTAACCCTGAGAAACAATTTCTATTGCCCAGGGATCCACCTGGGAGTGAACCCATATGTGGCTGAAACTCCGAAGACGTGCCCCCACTGGGCCGGACTCCGCCAGTGGAGCCCCAGCATCATGCGGTAGATTTTGTAGAGGCCGGGGAGGACTTCTGTTCCTGGGAACTAGCTGTGTTGTGCAGCTTTTATACTCTGCCCCTACCTCTGGTAAGAAAGGACGCACCTCGCACTTTCTTGTTTCTTTGTGACCGAAAGGACTGCATTTGATAATGCGGAGCTTTCTTATGCTGTGAGGGAACATAAGGTAAAAAATTTGATTCTCCAGCTGTAGCTGTGGAGACTAGGTCCGAGAGACCTTCCCCAAACAATTCCTCACCCCTGTAAGCAGGGCCGTTTCTTGGGGCAGGCGAGCAGTGCAACCGCACTGGGCGCCCGCCGCTCACTAACTGTGGCTCCCTGCTTCCCCCTCCTATTTCTCCCCGAGTAACCCGCTCAGGGCCGGAGTTTCACGGAATGACGCAGTTGCGTTGTTACGTTGCGACGCAGCCCCGTCACTCTGCAAAACTCCCCCCCCCCCCCCCCGAGCGGAGTACAGAGGGGGATCCAAGTTAGGAAGAGGGAAAGGCTGGCGCGAGGAGCGACTGGTGAGGCGGGCCGAAGAGCGGTAATCGCCTCTGTAAGTATTCTCTCTCTCTCTCTCAATGTGTAAAATGGGGACACCTGCCGTAATGTGTGAAATGGGGACTCTTGCCTGCCGTAGTGTGGGGATTTAATGTATCAAGGGCATTGCGGTGTGTGGCATAATATGGTGCAGGGGGCATTACTGTGTGGGGCTTAATATGGTAGAATTTTGCTTTTCCTGTGGTGGTCGTGATCTGTTGGAGCAGGGTCAAAAACTGGATTGTGAGGTAGTCTTTTCAGACGAGGCCATGCCCATTTAAATTAGACCACACCCATTTAGATGAGGCCACGCCCCCTTGCCGGGTGCGCGCGCAAGTTTTTTTTTATCTAGGTGTGTGTGTGTGGGGGGGGGGGGGGCACATTTTTTTATGTTATAGGGGGGCGCATTTTTAAATCTCGCACTGGGAGCCAAATTGGCTAGAAACAGCCCTGCCTGTAAGGTAAAACCTCCATATGCCTTTTTGAGTCGGCATCACCTGTCCATTGCCGTGTCCATAGGACTCTTCTGGCAGAAATCGACATAGCGTTTATTCTAGAACCCAGTAGACTAATGTCTCTTTGAGCATCTCTCATATATAGGACAGCATCTCTTATATGCCCCAGGGTCAATAAAATAGTATCCTTATCTAGGGTATCCATCCCCTCAGAAAAGGTATCCGTCCATGCCGCTACAGCACTACACACCTAGGCCGACGCAATTGCCGGTCTGAGTAAGGTACCTGAATGTGTATAAATGGACTTCAGGGTAATCTCCTGTTTGCGGTCAGCAGAATCTTTGAGGGTAGCCGTATCCTGGGACGGGAGGGCTACCTTCTTGGATAAGCGTGTTAATGCTTTGTCCACCCTAGGGGAGGATTCCCATCGTAACCTATCCGTTGACGGGAAAGGATACGCCATAAGAATCCTTTTGGAAATCTGAAGTCTTTTATCTGGAGATTCCCAAGCTTTTTCACATAACTCGTTCAGCTCGTGTGAGGGGGGAAAGGTTACCTCAGGCTTCTTTCCCTTGTACATATGTACCCTCTTGTCAGGGACAGGGGGTTCCTCTGTGATGTGCAAAACATCTTTTATTGCCATAATCATATATCGAATGGATTTTGCCAATTTTGTCTGTAACTTTGCATCATCGTAATCGACACTGGAGTCAGAATCTGTGTCGGTATCTGTGTCAACCATCTGGGATAGTGCGCGCTTATGAGACCCTGACGGTCCCTGCGACATAGGATCAGGCATGGGTTGAGACCCTGACTGTCCCAAAGCTTCAGCCTTGTCTAATCTTTTGTGCAATGAGTTTACACTAGCATTTAAAACATTCCAAATATCCATCCAGTCAGGTGTCGGCGCTGTCGGAGGAGACACCACATTCATTTGCTCCCTCTCCTCTATAACATAGCCTTCTTCCTCAGACATGTCGACACATGCGTACTGACACACCACACACACAGGGAATGTCCTTTCTGAAGACAGTTCCCCCACAAGGCCCTTTGGAGAGACAGAGAGAGAGTATGCCAGCACACACCCCAGCGCTATATAACCCAGGAATAACACAGTAACTTAATGTTTACACAGTAGCGCTGCTGTATGTAATTTGCGCCGAATTATGTGCCCCCCCCTCTCTTTTCAACCCTCTTGTCTACCGTGGTATAAGCAGGGGAGAGTCCGGGGAGCTTCCACTCAGCGGTGCTGTGGAGAAAAAAATGGCGCTGGTGAGTGCTGAGGGAGAAGCCCCGCCCCCTTGGCGGCTGGCTTTTGTCCCGCTTAAACTGTAAAATTGGCGGGGGCTCATACATATATACAGTGCCCAGCTGTATATATGTTATATTTTTGCCAAAACGAGGTTTATATTGCTGCCCAAGGCGCCTCCCCCCCCCCCCCCTCTGCGCCCTGCACCCTTACAGTGACCGGAGTATGTGAGGTGTATGGGAGCAATGGCGCACAGCTGCAGTGCTGTGCGTTACCTCAGTGAAGATCATGAAGTCTTCTGCCGCCTCTGCAGTCTTCTTTTCCTCTCATACTCACTCGGCTTCTATCTTCCGGCTCTGCGAGGGGGACGGCGCCGCGGCTCTGGGACGGACGGCGAGGGTGAGATCCTGCGTACCAATCCCTCTGGAGCTAATGGTGTCCAGTAGCCTAAGAAGCAGAACCTTGCAACTCAGAGAGTAGGGCTGCTTCTCTCCCCTCAGTCCCTCGATGCAGGGAGTCTGTTGCCAGCAGTGCTCCCTGAAAATAAAAAACCTAACAAAATACTTTGTCAGAAAGCTCAGGAGAGCTCCTGAAAAGCACCCAGTCTCCACTGGGCACAGTATCAAACTGAGGTCTGGAGGAGGGGCATAGAGGGAGGAGCCAGTGCACACCCAGAACTAAAGTCTTTCTTAAAGTGCCCATGTCTCCTGCGGAGCCCGTCTATCCCCCATGGTCCTTACGGAGTCCCCAGCATCCTCTAGGACGTTAGAGAAAAACAATTGCCTGTCATCCGTTTATTTTTTTATAATGAAATAAAATTATTTGCATAGTGTGTTATTAAGAGTGATGTAGCATATATTAGGGTTGTGTTACTGGGTGCATGTTGTGTACACCCATTCTGTACTACAAAATAATTTTTTCTTGCAAGAGAGACCTTTTCTAGTTCTTACTGTGTAAAAAAAGCAATTGCATGTCATCCTTTTATTTATATTCAAATTAAATTCACATAAAAGTTAGACATAGTTGCTGTGTAATGTTGTTTTGTGGGTACATTGTCAAGCCAAGTGCTACAAGTGAAACTAAAAATATTGTGTTAAAAAAGTATGTTTAAAATTTAAAGTGACAGACACCTAATTTATTGTTGCTGAAAAGACTTGTTCTGTGATCTCTTTGATGGTTTCATCAGCTGATGATTAGGCAAACCAAATTCTTCTTCAGGACATGGTGAAGGCCTTGCTGCAGGCTTACAAAGCAACAGCAGGAAGACATACGGGCTCTGCAGGAAAACAGCAGGGTGCAAATATTGGCCATAGAGAAAAGCTGCAAGTCTCTAAGGCAGAGATTTTCAACCTTTTACAACTCGCGGCACAGTGAACAAGATTTAAATATTGCCAAAGCACACTCAAATATAATGGTGATACATAGTGCAGTTGCGTGTCCTAGGATTGTCATGTCGCCACTTCTCCATAGGTAACGCCTGAGGCACATTTGAGAAAGCCAGAAGAGCCTAACACTGCCCGGGCCCAAAATTAGAACTGGCTCTGCAACCACAAGGGTGCCATAAGAAATTGTGGGGCCCGAAACCGGCAAAATAGACAGGCCCTCCCCCCCATCCCCCATCCCCCAATAGAAATAATATTCTGCCACACCACTCCACCCCTATTGGATGTCACATATCATGATATTACATATAGGGGGAGCATTGTAAACTCGCAGGAACGATTCACAGAGCTGATGCACAGGGAAGGCTTGTTTTAAGTCCTGCACATCAGCCCGCTGTTGTTGTGCTGCCTGTGCAGCTCTTCAGGTATTGGCGGTAGGAGCCAGGGGAGGGCCCCCTCTCTATAAGGGCCCGGGACTCCAGTCCCCGCATTCCCCCCCTGATGGCTGCCTTGACTAAACTCACCAGTATTGATTGTTCCAGGGCCTCAGTAGAGGCAAAACACTGACGGGTCTGGCTCTGCTTCTATGGCGGCACACCCGGAGACTGCTCAGGGCACACTAGTGTGCCACGGCACAGTGGTTGAAAAACACTGCTCTAAGGGAAGGGCGCTAAGGATGTTTGACTTTTTATATGATCATACTTTTCAAAGTCTTGGGGTACAAAGTGATATTCCAGACAAATAAACATTTTGTTGCGGCAGGGAAAAGGTTAGTGGAAAAAAATTGTGTTTACTTATTAAGACAAGGTGCATCTAATCTTGTGCTGTGTAGACATTACTTTTGCAAGAAAAGAGGCAGATAAAAAGAAAGCGCAATGCTGGTTATTGTAGTGTCACATGAAGAAAGTTGTTTTGTTGTGTTGAAAATACTTTTGAAAACAAAGTGTGGTACAAGTGGCAACAAAAGCAGTTACTGTGTTATATCGTGCTGAGACTACATTTGAAAAAGTGATACAAATAAAATAAAAAATGTGCTAATAAGAAAAAGTAGGTTTTAAATTTAAAGCGACAGACACCCAATTTGTTTGGGGAGAAAAGACTGTTATAGTGTGTATTGTAAGCAAATAAAATTGGGAGATTAAAAAAAAGGTTATCATAGAAGGAGACCAGTGTTTACTTTCAAGCTAGAGCATCACAGTTTGGAATTAAAGTGAGTATTTTGCAAGAAGATGATATGAAGATGTTTGAATCCTTGTATGTTAATTCTTTTCAGAGTGATGTATTGCAGAGAGATGAAAAGAGACATTAACTTTGACAAAGCAAAATAAGACAGTGTGGGTGCTCAGTGTAATATGGTGCTTAGGGCATACTTCAGCCCTGATTGCAGCAGCAAATCTTTCTCTAATGGGCAAAACCATGTGCACTGCAGATGGGGCAGATATAACAGAGAGAGTTAGATTTGGGTGGGTCATATATTGTTTCTGTGCAGGGTAAATACTGGCTGCCTTATTTTTACACTGCAATTTAGATTTTAGTTTGAACACACCCCACCTAAATCGAAAGGCCCGTACACACTGGCCGATATATCATGGGTCCGTCGGCCAGCGTGTACAGACAATATGTCTGTGAACTCCGTCTTTCACAGACATATCACGTCGGCCCTGCAGCACAACCGACGGCCAATATATCTACCGATATATTGGCACATTGCTGTGTGTGTACGGGCGACCAGCCGACCTCCTGTACACAGGCTGCGGCAGCCGGCGGTGATTGACAGCTGAACTGGGCGGGCGTGTGTACTTGCCCACCCAGTTCATGACGTCAGTCCCCGATGAATCGGGCAGTGCCAGTGTGTATGCACAGCACACTGCCCGATCCGACCATAGATATATCAACTGATCTGCAGATATATCTATCAGTGTGTACCCACCATTACTCTCTCTGCACGTTATATATGCCCAACCTGCACTGCACAAGGTTTTGCCCATTAGATAAAAATGTTGCTGCTGTGATCAGGTCTGAATTAGGCCCTTAGTCTACTAGGGTAAGACTATATCAGCATGATAGAATATGACCATATGAATACAGTTATGCATGAAAGACTGTTATATTATATTGAGCAAATAAGTGACTCAAACGAGAAAGTCAGTGAAAGATAAAGTGTTGCACAAGCAAGTGCTTGAAAAGTTGCACAGTGAGTTGTCCATTCTAAAAATGGGGCAGATGTATTATCCTGGAGAAGGCATAAGGAAGTGATAAACAAGTGATAAGTGGAAGGTGATAAACGCACCAGCCAGTCAGCTCCTGTCAATTTGCATATTGGAACTGATTGGCTGGTGCATTTATCACCTTGCGCTTATCACTGGTTTATCACTTGCTTATGCATTCTCCAGATTAATACATCTACCCCAATGTCCCTTAAACAAGAATAAGAAAACAGAGTAGAATAATTGGCAGTAATGTCTGAATGCTTTCAGGAGGCTTCAGAATCAAAATGTATTACAAAATATGAGAATGGTGTGCTTCTCATAAAGAATTTAAGATTGTTAGATCAAGCAGTGCCGTAACTAGGCATTTTAGCGCTGTGTGCTAGAAACGACAGTGGCGCCCCCCCCCATGTAAGACAGGAGCAGTGCGCGTGAAAAATTTAGAGGGGCGTGGCTTCATGGGGAAGGGGCGTGGCCACAAAATAATAGCAATTCATACTACGGTGCACAGTAGTCTACATTATTCAAATTACGCTGCACAGTAGCGCCACTACACCAGGTAGAGCCCCTTTTATACATTACAGCAGACAGCGTCCCCCTTTTGACACATTACAGCAGACAGTCCCCCTTTTTACACATTACAGCAGACAGCGTCCCCGTTTATACACATTACGGCAGACGGTGTCCCCCTTTATACACATTGCGGCAGCCAGGCCCCCTTTTTACACATTACGGGAGCCAGTCCCCCTTTTTACACATTGCGGCAGCCAGGCCCCCTTTTTACACATTACGGCAGACAGTCCCCCTTTTTACACATTGCGGCAGCCAGTCCCCCTTTTTACACATTGCAGCAGCCAGTCCCCCTTTTTACACATTGCGGCAGACAGTCCCCCTTTTTACACAATGCGGCAGCCAGTCCCCCTTTTTACACATTGCGGCAGCCAGTCCCCCTTTTTACACATTGCGGCAGCCAGTCCCCCTTTTTACACATTGCAGCAGCCAGTCCCCCTTTTTACACATTGCGGCAGACAGTTCCCCTTTTTACACAATGCGGCAGCCAGTCCCCCTTTTTACACATTGCGGCAGCCAGTCCCCCTTTTTACACAATGCGGCAGCCAGGACCCCTTTTTACACAATGCGGCAGCCAGGACCCCTTTTTACACATTATGGCAGACGGTGTCCCCCTAAAAGAGAGAGAGAGAGAGAGAGAGATACTTACCTGACAGGCTCCTCGTGCTGGCAGCTCCCTCGGTGCAGGCAGTGAGATGAGAAGGAAGAGGAGGGAGGGGGAGCAGGGAGCCGCAGCAGCGCTATTTGATTGGTAGTAAGCGCCGCTGCAGCATCCCCCTCTTCTTCTATATTGGCTGCCTGGCGCTGCTGTGGATGCTGGGATGAAGGAACCGCATCCCAGCATCCATAGCAGCGCCGGGCAGCCAATACAGAAGGAGAGGGGGATGCTGCAGCGGCGCTTACTACCAATCAAATAGCGCTGCTGCGGCTCCCTGCTCCCCCTCCCTCCTCCTCCTTCTCTCCGCTGCTCGGCGCTTCTGTCTTCCCCTCCACAGCGCGGCGGCGGCGCACACAGCAGAGGCGGCATGTAATGAGTCAATTTGACTCATTACATGCCGCTGGCCGTTGCGCCCTCAGGGCAACTGCGCTGTGTGCCAAGCCCCCTTGGCACACACGTAGTTACGGCCCTGAGATCAAGTATATGAGAATGAGATGCTTTTTGCAAAGCAAGAGAAAGAAATGGTTGAACTGTGCCAAAGTCATTTGGATCTTCAGCAGGAAGTGAAACAATTAAAATAATTTATAATGGGACATAATATAATATTATAATATAAATATAATGGGACATCACAATGATTCAAAGTGCACACAAGTAAAAATGGCAGATGTAGCTCTGGTGGTAAAAGAAAGAGTGTGAATTAGAGGGAAATTCTCTTGCTGTAGACTCATGCTCAGTGGGAGAAAGACTATGAGGAAAAAGACATGGAGGTTGTCCATCTTGAAGCAAGTCTTAAGGCCCATATAGACGGGCCGATGTCAGAGAGATGTGTGCTGAGCGAACCGCTCAGCACACATCTCTCCCGCCGCTCAGCACAGCGTGATGTGTGCTGAGCGTGCGGGGGGAGATGGGGGGGCCGCTCACTTCACCCAGCGGGTGAAGTGAGCGACCCGCTAGATTGGCCTGCATGCAGGCCAATCTAGCAGCAGCGATAACGATGCGCGGGGCTGCGCATCGCTATCGCTGTAAGGGGTACACACGGAGCGATCAGGGTTAAATTCTAAGAAATCTAGTCAAATTGCTTAGAATATCGCTCCGTGGGTACCCCCCTTTAGGTAGCAAATACCAGCACTCAGAGTATATAGCTGAAGGTGTGAAGTTTTTACAAAAGGATACAGTTCCAGATAACAAACCTGTGTCTAAAGTTCGTGATAAAGAACCGACAACTACAGATGGTGGTTGTACAGTATGTCATGCAAGGTAAAGGAACAATATATTGAGAAGCCTATGGAGATATTGCTCGCTTCCATGATCAGAGTGACGTGATGACCCATGTGATCAGAGTGATGTGAATGTGACACAACTTTTCCTTATAGGAAGTAAAATGTTTACATTCTTGTAAAGACTTCTGCATGTAAAACATTGTATTTGTGCAACAAAGATGAAACTTGCAATGCAGCTGAATTTGTCTGTGAGGAACTGATGTCTCAATCTTCAAGGCTTGTAGCAAGTAATTCAGTTAAACCAGTGACGTGCGGTGGGGTGAGGCAGAGCCTTTCCTGTCATACTAACGTTTGTGCCAGAGTTTTGACTGTAAAAAGTATATGAAAAATACAAAGAATTTGTTTGAAATATCTTCTTTGCATTATTCTAATTTTTATAGCCAAAACTCTGCAGTAAAAAGTCTTTTCTGCACCTCTCTGATCAAAACTCAGCAAATTTCCAGGGGTTAATATTGCTGCATCTGTGTGTAATGCCCAGATGTACCCTTTGGTTCATATTTTGCGTGTAAATCTGGCTCTGGTGCTAGCCAGTGCCTTCTGAGCCATTTAGCTCACCGCACGTCCCTGAGTTAAACCGAATATGAAAATAAAGACCTCTGTGGAGAGTGAAATTCAAACTGTGCTAATGAAACATGTTTAAGTTGTTCATTATGTTTAGGTCCAAAAAGCAGATGCTCAAGAAGTTCCAAGACATATGAGCCTTACTTAGGTGGCCATCAAAATCATGAGGTGAAGTTTATGGATCTATGCAATAAACATTTGAGAATGTTATGTGGATAAGATAATCCAGAATCTGAGAGTGGCAGTACCAATACATCTTCTGATATAAAGCCATGGTCTGAAGATTGTGATACTGGCGGCTTTTTTAAAAGAAGCTGAGTTACCACTGAAGTATGTTAGCAGCCAGTACAGTAATTCAACGCTGAAGGTTGGAGATGTTTTAAGCAGAAGTTGGCCAATGGGTGTGCCTCTAAGAGCTTTAAGCAAGATAAACCTTTATTCTGTTTACCAGAAACAAAGAAAAAGCTGTTCTTTGTCTTAACCACAGAGAACTTGCTGGAGTTGGATAACGTTAACAAGAGTGAAGATGAGGTAGGTTACTTTGGGAAAAGTTACTTCAAGTTCTTAATGCCAGACGTGGTACTCAAGGATGTTTCAAGTACTGCATAAAGAAAGCAAATAGTTAAAGTGGTAGCATAAAGTTATGGAAAAAGTTAGAAGAAAAGGAAACCACAGAACTTGGATAATACAATATCAAATCAGGTGTGAGTTTTGCCACAAGGGTAGAGCTCTGGGTTTAATGCCTTGAGCTATTCAATTGTTTAGCCTTTTCCCAGCATGGTAATACCTCTGGTAACCTACTGTTTCTCCAAACTTTAATTACAAGAGGTGCATTCTTATGCAGTCTTTTCCTCAGAGCTATTGAGACTGCAAAGAAAAGTATACACTCTTGTAATTAAAGTGTGGGGTATTGGCCGCTAAATGAATTGGTCAACGCCACCAGTTGGCTGCCGAGTAAACCAAGCGGCTAATTGAATATGTGCCTTCCAAACAACCCAACTTTTATTTAACATTTGCCATTAGTGCTTTGGAACATCCAGTTGCTATTTAGCAAACTTGAGATGTGCAGTAATAGGTTTTATTTGGATGGCAGAGGCTTCTTCTCAGGTGATCTCCAAAAATAAAAAGAGAAATGGATTGCGTAGACAACAATTCAATGGGATTATGATCGCTCTTGCTTGGTCCTGCTCAAAATAAGAAAGTCTTGCCAGTGTGCATGTAACAAATCTTCTCTTTTCTCCAATTGGTAAATTCTTATGAAGTACTTAAATAATGGAGAAGTCAAATATAGTTCATTACTGTACATGCATATAAAGTTTACATTTCCCTGGATTATTCATTCCACCCATGAAAGAACCAGAAAAGGCAACCATCTTGGTCATAGTACATAGGTTATGTCACAAATCGTGGTAGTAGCTGTCCATACAGGGTTAAACATTAATTAATTTCTATATCCAGACCTCCTTTCAGACTTTCTTAGTGATCACCTGTTCACCTGGCTGTTCACCTTCCCAGCCAGACAATTGCGCTGAGACCACTCCCTTTATTAATCAGCCTCAGGTATTAGCTCATTGCTTATTTCCTTCCAAGGACTGTTCTAATCATTCTCTAGTGACTACTCTGCTTCTCCGTGTCCTGCTGACTTTACCTGTATTCGCTGCTGCTGTTATTCCATCTATCACATGCTGCGGTTCCCAGCTACCAGCATTTAGTGAACCTCACATTAACGATGAGTTACCATCCACCAGCGCTGCAGCTTCTACGCTGCATACAGACTTGCTTTCAATCACCTCACCATCAGCAAGGCCGTTGTACCTGCAGTTCATTCCATCTGCTTCTGTACTAACAGCATACCATCTTTGTGGACCCTGTTCTATGTCCAGGCCACTGGCATATTTATAATGGGTGCAGGAGGGCCCATACTGCACACCCTGCACCCATTATTTTCAATACTTACCCTCTGGAGTCCTGTGGCGCAGCAGCGCTGCTGCAGAAATCACTGAGAAAATGGTGACCGCACCATTTTCCCCAGTGTTTTGCGCATGTGCAGTTGGAAAATCACTGGGAAAATGGCCACTGCACCATTTTCCCAGAGACCTGCGCATGTGCTCTAAACTCTGTGACAGCGCTAGGGTCCACTTGTGACCTTAGTGCCCAAAGCTACAGCACTGCCAGCTAGAGAGGAGGGGGCCCAGATTGAGCCTGCTCATGGGCCTGCTCCTCCTCCTCCCCTGGTCCAGACTGACTACTTCCTTGGACTGTGCTCTAAAGCATTGCTCTGTGGTTCACTCAGGCTAAAAAGGCATATCTCTTGCTGATACTTATTAGTTTCCCAGTACTGTGTGTGTTGTCTTGGGCTGGCAGAATAGGGTGCTGGTTTTGGGGCTAGAGTTCAGGGTTTGGTTGCGGTCTGGCCAGTACTGTTTTACACAGTCTGCTCCTCTGTTCAGAGTTCCTCATTTGGTCAGCAGTACCAGGGATATAGCCTCCTCAAGCTATTCCCTAGTTACATAAGACTCTGATTCCTTACTTGTACTCCAGTTCCATTTTGCCAGTACTATGCTCCTCTGAGTTCTGGGGGTCCTTGCTTCTGGAGTGTGTCTCTGCTCTGGCCTGGTTGCTTTTAATTGATCACCAGCTGATATGCTGCCCCATGACCTGGAGTTCCCTGGTCTTATTTCAGGATTTTTGCATATCACCAGTTGGTGGTTATGTGTCACATCAAACCTCCCCATTTCCTGTATCTCTTAGCTCATACCCAGGCAGGGGCATTTCCAGATGGCAGCTCTTAGCTCTGGGCATTAGAGTCCCTAGGGGACCCTAACGTTGTCCCAGAGTCTAAAGCGCATGCACATATCTCCAGGAAAATGGTGTGGCAGCTATTTTCCAAGTGATTTTTCTACTGTGCATGCAAAAAACACTGGAAAAATGGCGCCCCACCATTTTCCCAATGATTTCTGCAGCGCTGCTGCTGCACCGTGGGACTCCGGAGGGTAAGTATTAAAAATAATGGGTGTGGGATGTGCACTGTGGGCTAAATGAGACCATTAAATAGCCCACCGGGTAGCTGCCAAGGAGGCTGTAGTGTAGTAAAAGTGGAAAAGCAACACGTTTTCCTCCACATGCCTAAGTACATACAGACATATGTGATCTAATGTTACATACGTAGAAATGTATCAAGCAGGAAATGTATCAAGCATTCTAAAGCGTGAAGAAGTTGCTGTTGTCAACCTTTCCACTCATAGCAGACTAGATGCATCTTAGAGCTTTAATTGTGACTGTTTCTTTGAATCTCTGGGTAGGTTACAATATACAGTAACTGAATCACAGTATTGCTTATCAGTCTCAGTGGAAGCAATTGTTATAATACTACATGGCTACCCCATAGTTACCCAGAAATCCCCCTCCCCCACAGCCTGGCCAGCAGACAAGGTGTAAAGGGTGGAATGGAGCTTCTGCACATGGCCAGTGGCAGCAGATTTTCCTATCTGCTGTGTGTGTGTCTATGGTTCTGAGTGATCAATCATCGCTACAGAGCAGAAGTTCTAAAACTGTTCTCAGGACTCCAAACAGTGCATGTTTTCCTCAGGCAACTGAAGCATAAGCCGCAATAACTGTCCACCGGCGCTGTGATAACACATGGGATCGGGAGCTTATCCCAGATCCCATGTGTTATCGCATGACTGTGGGCCCATTTTCGTCTGATCAAAACGGCTTCTAATTGAATACCGCAATAATGATCATCAGTCAAAAATCAAGATATGGAGTTTCACTGTGCCCCAGCAACCTCCCCCCACGAAACTAAGATACTGTATCACTCATCCCAACTGCATACAGGTGATTTCTGTCACTTCCAGTGGTAAGCATCTGTGGTGCCCTAATAAAAATGCATCTGTGCTCACATACTGTATGTTGCAACCTTTATCTCACCATTCCATGTTGTGTTATCAACCTTTTATACAATACTTTAATACTTTTAACCTGTTACAGTTTACCTTTGCATATTGATCTTTTTAAAATGATTGTTCAATGTTCTTTTAACTTCGATGTCTGGCTAATTTACTTGTATCATCATCTAAAGGTTTCTAAATCAAATGAAAAGTGTAATCACTGCAATGCTCCTTACAGTATATTGTACTCACATGCATACATTTTAAT
This sequence comes from Pseudophryne corroboree, assembly GCF_028390025.1. Lineage (NCBI taxonomy): Eukaryota > Metazoa > Chordata > Amphibia > Anura > Myobatrachidae > Pseudophryne > Pseudophryne corroboree. Next base: position 667,457,802 of record NC_086449.1, on the reverse strand, counting down.
CTATATTTAGTAAAAGAATATGGGTGTGAATTTATGTGTTCTGTGTTTAGCCGTTGGCCACAGCCATCCCCCCCCCCCCCCCTTCCCGTTTTTCCCCAGTTGTCCATGAAAATTTCTTGCCACCTTACACATCCATGGGGGTAACAGAGATGTGATGTTCCTATTTACTTTCAAATCTTCTATTGTAATAAAAACTTGCACATGTGATCTAGCTGTGATTTTTGTCCAGCTTTGAAGTGATTTTATAGGGATGCAATGTAAATTCTATTTTGATTTTTCTTGTTTTTGCAATTGTAGCCAACTCAAAAGATTTTAGGTCTGTTATCGTACAGGCTACCTGTATATTATGACTATAAATATATAATTACAGTCATTGGCACTGGGTTGTGTATAATTTTAAAGAAAAGAAAAAAAAATACAGATAATTGCCCATCACAGCTAATAATTTTTGTTATTTATTTTTTGTCTTCTTTGCTGTACTAGAAAAAAATTACAGAATCTAGATGCAAAGCCTGTGCTGCATAAATTGCACGTACAATACTTAAATCTGAAGCCAAATCATCAAACTTGAGACAGGAGAGAACCAAGTGAAAGAAACAAGAACTTAAAAAGCTAGAATTGCAAGGCAGAGCACACCAGAACAAATTACTAATAAACGGTGAGTGATAGAAGTTTTCCAGGACCAGTGGATACTAAGTTGTGCCTATTCACAATGACATAACAACTCAGTTCCCAGAAGATAAAAGTAACTGCATTGAGTGTCTTTAGAGATTCATGGCAGTGTGCATGAGTTTCTGGAAAATATGGCAGAACCAGTGACTAGCATGTAACAGAGATGGTGAGTAACATAATGCTGCAGATAGAGGCAAAGCATAATAAAACTTGAAATACAATACATACATTAGGAATGAATAAAGCAACAAATATGAAATGCTATTATGTGAATTATTTCTTATATTTTATTTCCCTAAGGCTCAATATTACTAAAGTACTCTAACATGGTCTTTAATTGGCTTTGTCAGTAACTATGTGGTTACCATTTATTTCCAGTTTCTTTTTATGTTGCAATTTCTGTGAAATGTTGCCAACATGAATACATGGCTGCAGAAGGCTAGAATGTCTTGTATTTTACAGGAATTCTTTAGTTTGCCTAATGTAATTTACGGGAATGCTACAGTATATGTGAATTTGCTATTATTTTATTTATAAAGTAAATTTTTGGATTCTCTGTGGAATTGGCCATAATTGGAGAAGTGTCTAAATTCCATTTTTCCAGTTGGTAGATTAAGTGAGAAGTTTTACATGAAAGTGTCAAAGGGGGTCATTCTGAGTTGATTGTAGCTGTGCTAAATGTAGAACAGCTACGATGATCTTCCCAGACATGTGGGGTGACGCCCAGCAAAGGGCTAGTCCGCCCGCAAGTCAGTCTGCCCCCCCCCACCCCACCCCGCACAAGTACAAACGCATCACACAGAGGCGATGCTTTTGTACTTGAAGAGTAACTCCCGGCCAGCGCAGCTCCTGCGGCTGGTCGGGAGTTACTCGTTGCTGCCCTGGGTCGCAGTGGCTGCGTGTAACATCACGCAGCCGCTGCGGCCCGCCCCCCGCACGGTCCTGCCATGCCTGCGTTGGCCGGACCGCGCCCCGAAAATGCCACCGTGCCACCCCCTCCCACCCAGTGATTGCCTCTGCCTGTCAATCAGGCAGAGGCAATCGCTAGGTAACAACGGCCTTCAGCCATCTGGCATGCGCTGGTGCACTGTGGCGTCGGCGCATGCGCAGTTCCGACCCGATCGCTGTGCTGCGAACTGCAGAGCGCGATCGGGTCGGAATGACCCCCAAAGTCCAGACTAATTGCTAAGTACTTTTAGGTGGAGGGTTCATTGTCATCTTGTCATAGCACACTAACCCAAGGAAATGCTAAAGCATGAAAATTTTATTTACATGAGTTATCAGAAAAAAAATTAAAAGTCCTGTTAATATCTCATTTAGGGTACGCATAGGCTGGGGCCACACATAATGGCCAAGCGTGTCTCGTTCAGCAAGACCCGCTTGGCTGCAAGGAGACTGCGCATGGGTGCCTATGCAGGCGCCCACACATGTGCGGCAGTCCCGCCGCCACCGGTCCAAGCGCAGCATGCTGCGGTTGGCCCAGATGGCAGGACGACAGGATTTCAATGTGAACACATACATTTCAATGTATGTGTTCACACAGTGCGGCCACAAAACAGGATCCATGTGAACACAAAAAACCCCTCCCGGCCAAGCGAATCCTGTACAGCGGGACCCACTTGGCTGCAATATGTGGCCCTAGCCATAGTGTTTTTGAAGTGGACTTCAGAAAGCTGGACCAGGGGGGAGGGGCGATGCCTGGCAGTGCCACCCATGACCATTCCTGCCTGAAACTCGCATTACAAGGTGTGAGTTTACATACAAAAAAACTTACACGCACTTGCACAATGTAATAGCTCTGAACTCGCAATTTTGCAGGCTATTACATTGGCCAAGTTTTGGGATAAACTTACACCTTTTAATGTATGAGAAGGTGCGAGCTTATCCCGCATAAAAGAAATTGGGACCCTAAGTTCTATTCATCAAGCAGTGAAAATAATAGAGAAATGAACCAGTGTAGATGTTGCCCATGGCACCCAATCAGCTGCTATATATATATATATATATATATATATATATATATATCCATACGTTATCCTGCACTCATATCTTCTCAGTAACAAACAAAGGGGGGCGGGTGCTCCCAATGGGCTGTCTCCAGTCCACTTACAAATCGCAAAAGATCCACAATGTGGAAGGTGCACTCTCGCTGGTCACCAATAGTTCCAAGAAAATTCACTCAACCTTCAGATCTTCATAATCACCAAACACTTTTATATGTCGACATTTCGATCTGATCACAGACCTTTTTCAAGACAGATGATTCATCAATACAAATTGGCTTTAATAGATTAAAATATATATATATATATATATATATATATATATATATATACGATACATCTGGAACAGACAAATATTACAATTATGAACACTTGCATCACAAGTCCCTGAAGGAAAAGTGCCCCTCTATTTAGAAGACCACCACCTCAAACAGCAAGAAGTGGACGGTCCTATTAAAATAGTGTCATCACCAATCAACTAAACGACACTAATGTTAAATACCTATGTCTCATATCTTCCACTATAAGACAGTCCCACAGAATATGTGGAAAGGCATAATCATCTGAAACGCTATAAAAATGCATATAAAAAAAAATAATAGGATTTTAATTACCTACCGGTAAATCCTTTTCTCGTAGTCCGTAGAGGATGCTGGGGTCTATTTTAGTACCATGGGGTATAGACGGTTCCGCAGATACCTTCGGCACTTTAAGACTTTTTAACAGTTTGAATTGGCTCCTCCCTCTATGCCCCTCCTCCAGATCTCAGTATAGGAACTGTGCCCGAGGAGACGGACAACTTTGAGAGAAGAATTTACATTAACTAGTGGCGAGATTCAAACTAGCTCACACCATACAAAAAACATGCCGCCTAACATGGCCTTTAACATAACCCATGCGAACGTGCATGCATAACGTAACAGCAACCGCTGTAAAACATCTTTACACATGAGAACCTGTGTAAAAAGATAAACGTAATACTGCAGGAAAAATTAGCACTGGGTGGGCGCCCAGCATCCTCTACGGACAACGAGAAAAGGATTTACCAGTAGGTTATTAAAATCCTATTTTCTCTTACGTCCTAGAGGATGCTGGGGTCCATTTTAGTACCATGGGGATGTACCAAAGCTCCCAGTACGGGCAGGAAAGTGCTAATGTTCCTGAACTGACTGACCAAATTTAAGGTCATCAGCAGCCAAGGTATCAAACGTGTTTGCACCTGACCAAGTAGCAGCTCGGCAGATTTGCAATGCCGAGACACCCCGGGCAGCCACCAAGGAAGAACCCACTTTCCTAGTAGAGTGGGCTTTTACAGAAGTCGGTAACGACAATCCTGCCGTGGAATGAGCGTGCAGAATGGTACCTCTGATCCAGCGCGCAGTAGTCTGATTAGAAGCAGGACCCCAATCTTGTCGGGGTCATAGAGGACAAACAAAGATTCTGTTTTCCTTATCCGAGCCGTTATTGCAACATAAGTCCTCAACGCTCTGACAACATCCAAGGACTTTGAAATGGCTGAGGTGTCAGAAGCCACTGGCGCCACCATTGGTTGGTTGATATGGAAAGAAGACACAACCTTCGGAAGAAAGTGTTGATGTGTTCTCAGTTCAGCCCTATCTTCGTGAAATATCAAATAAGGACTCTTGTGTGACAGAGCCCTTAACTCAGACACTCGTCTGCCTGAAGCCAAGGCCAACAGCATGACCACTTTCCAAGTGAGAAACTTCAACTCTACCTCCTGTAGAGGTTCAAACCAGTCCGATTTAAGGAACTGCAACACCACATTAAGATCCCATGGCGCCGCAGGAGGCACAAAGGGAGGTTGGATGCGCAGAACCCCCTTCATGAACGTCTGGACCTCAGGAAGGGAAGCCAACTGTTTCTGAAAGAAAATGAACAAGGCCAAAATTTGGAACTTGATAGACCCTAATCTCTATCCAGCATCCACACCCACCTGCAGAAATAGGAGAAGCCATCCTAATTGAAACTCCACCGCAGGAGATTTCTTGGATTCACACCAAGATACATATTTTCTCCAAATACGATGGTAATGTTTGGACGTTACCCCTTTCCTGGCCAGAATAAGTGTGGGAATGACTTCATTGGGATTACCCTTACGGGCTAGGATCTGGCTCTCAAGAGTCATGCCGTCAAACGCAGCCGTGGTAAGTCTTGATAAACTAACGGCCCCTGCTGAAGCAGGTCCTCGCGAAGAGGAAGAGGCTGAGTATCTTCCAGTAATAACTCCTGAAGATCTGGATACCAAGCCCTCCTTGGCCAGTCTGGAGCAATGAGGATTGCTCGAACCCTTGTTCTTCTGATGATCTTGAGAACTTTTGGAATTAGTGGAAGTGGAGGGAATAGATACGCCGACTGAAATACCCACTGGGTCACCAGTGCATCTACTGCTATTGCTTGTGGGTCTCTCGACCTAGAACAATATTTCTGAAGCTTCTTATTGAGACGAGATGCCATCATATCCACTTGAGGAACACCCCAATGACTTGCTACCAATGCAAAGACTTCTGGGTGGAGGCCCCATTCCCCTGGATGGAGATCGTGTTTGCTGAGGAAGTCTGCATCCCAGTTGTCCACTCCCGGAATGAAAAATGCCAACAGAGCTTTTGCATGTCTTTCTGCCCAGAGGAGTATCTTTGTCACCTCTGCCATTACCGCTCTGCTTTTTGTTCCGCCTTGACGGTTTACGTAAGCTACTGCCGTTACATTGTCTGACTGGATCTGTATGAGACGACCTTGCAGAAGGTGTGCCGCTTGATGAAGGCTGTTGTACACAGCTCTCAATTCCAGAATGTTTATGTGAAGAAGAGTTTCTTGACTTGACCATCTTCCTTGGAAGCTTTCCCCTTGTGTGACTGCTCCCCAACCTCGGAGACTTGCATCCGTGGTCACCAGGATCTAGGCCTGAATCCCACACCTGCGGCCCTTCAGGAGGTGATAAGTTTGTAGCCACCACAGGAGTGAAATTCTGGCTATCGCTGACAAGATTATCCTTTGATGCATGTGGAGATGCGACCCGGACCACTTGTCCAGTAGGTCCCACTGGAAAACCCTGGCATGAAATCGGCCATATTGTAGCGCCTCATAAGCTGCTACCATTTTCCCCAGCAGGCGAATGCACTGATGAATCGATACTCTTCGTGGTCTCAAAATTTGTTTGACTAGGCTCTGGATCTCTTGAGCCTTTTCCACTGGTAGAAATACTCTCTGTACTTCTGTGTCCAGTATCATTCCCAGAAATGATAACCTCATCGTCGGTTCCAACTGTGATTTTGGAAAGTTGATGATCCAACCATGCTGTTGAAGTACCGTTAGGGATAATCACAGGCGTGCGCAGAGACTGACTGGAGGGTGCCGCTCCGGACTCCCCCCCCCCTCCACGGCATTATAGTGATCTCTCGCCTCCCCTGTCCTGGATATAGACTGCTCACCTGGTCCGCTCACCTGGGCCGCCCAGGTGAGCAGTTTATATCCAGGACAGGGGAGGTGAGAGAACACTATAATGCCGTGGAGGGGGGGAAGTCCGGAGCGGCACCCGCCAGTCAGTCTCTGCGCACGCCTGTGGGGATAATGCTATGTTCTGGAGTAACTTGTCCCTGGATCTCGCTTTTATTAGGAGATCGTCCAAGTATGGAATAATGTTGACTCCTTGCTTGCGAAGGAGAACCATCATGTCAGGAATCAGCATTCAGCAGCATCTCACCAGCGCGCTGGTGTGCCGGCCTCCGGAGATCACGGCCCCAGCTGCATGAATGCACTGTCCGCGAGCATAGTGGCTAATGTCGCTGAGTACCTTTGAACCCCATCTCTTGGTTCCCGTTTGTCCGAGGCCCATGGAGAGTGTGGGGTCAGGGTCACTCCAGAGTTTGGTGTCACAACTCAATGGCTATGAGGCTGCACAACAGCAAGTGATCCTGTTTCTACAGGGAATGTCTACCCGCTTGGATACCTTGTAGCAATCCCTTCCAAGTTCTGTCGTTTCCTCCGGTTCCTGTTCAAGTCACTCCAGCTGCAGTCATTCCAACTTCCCCTGCACAATCCGTTCCTGTGAATGGACCTTGCTCAAGTCAGTCCTATGGTACGCCTTTCACAACTAATTCTCCTGAGAGAGCGACTTCCTCCTTTGAAAGTTCCAGGACTCCTCTGTCTTCTGTTGTAAAACCTGAATCAATAAGCACTCTCTGTCACCTATTGGAACAACTTCAAAATATTCTATTAAGACTCATTCCAATAACACCAGAAATCCTAGGTGGTGCTTTAAATGCGGAGAAGAGTCCTGTTCAATGTATTGAGACTAGTGCGACCTCCGTGTCAAGCTTCCTTGAAACTAAAGTCTATCCTCCTATGCAGTGAGAGGGTAGATTCCAGAGCTACCCGTGCTCCAAACTCACGGAAGCTGGACGCCGGCATCGCAAGCAGCTTCACCTCTGCTTTTACTGTGGGAGTTCTAGTCATCATCTCATTAAGGACTGTTCTTTCCGCAACTCAAAAGTTGGTGACAGGTCCCAACATCACAGAGTTTTCACCTACAAACCTTCCAGTATATCATCCACAGTTTCAATTTCCTCTACCCCGAACAGGAGTGTTCAAAGAGGCTACGATTGGGGTCCTGTGACAAGTAGACCCAATCCCAAGTTTGGAAATCAAAAGTAGTTTCTGTTTCTACAGCCCCAGGTGGGGCATCTGATGTTGTGACCCCAGAAGGGGTATCTGATGTTCAGATTCCAAAAGTGGCATCTGGGCATGCAACTCAAAGAAGTGTGTCTGATCTATTAACCCCAGATGGGGTCTTTGGAGTTTTAGCCTCAGAGAGGTTTCCAGGGCCAAGATCCCAGGAGGAATTCTTAAAGACACAGATACAGACATGAACTTTTGTTTGTCAACTTCAGAGAGTGCTACGAGTTCTGTACTGCTCCAAGATGGATCGTCTGAACATCCGGATCTGTCTATAAAGAGTCAAGTATCAATGGACCTAACCTGGTTCCAGCCGTCGGTCCAAGGACTCCACTGGTTCCAGCCAGCCTGAGTAGCTCTGTTTCCAATGCTGAGCTACCTCCTTCGGTTCCAGACGATTCCAGCACCTTCGGATCAAATCCAGTCCTATCCGTCAGTCTGAAGACTCCTCCAGTTCAAGCTGGTTCAAGCTTTTCCGGACCCAATCTGGTCCCATCCGTCTGTCCGGTTCAGCCTCCTTCAGTTCCAGACGATTCCAGCATCTTCGGATCAAATCCGGTCCTATCCGTCAGTCCGAAGACTCCTCCGGTTCCAGCTGGTTCAAGCTTTTCCGGACCCAATCCGGTCCCATATGCCTGTCCGGATCAGCCTCCTTTGGTTCCAGCAGATTCCAGCATCTTCGGATCAAATCCGGTCTTATCCGTCAGTCCGAAGACTCCTCCAGTTCCAGCCGGTTCAAGCTCTTCCGGACCCAATTTCGGTCCCATCCGTCTTTCCGGATCAGCCTCCTTCAGTTCAAGTCAACTTAAGTAGTCCTGGACAAGTCCCAGTTCCATCCGTCTGTCCAAAGTTGCCGTTGGTTCCTACTGATTCCAGTTCCTCCGAACCCGGTGTGGTTCTCTCCAGTGTTTCAAGTAAGCAACTCCTGTCGCTATGTCCAGAGTCCACAGTTCTTGCAGATATTACAGTTGCCTCAACCCAGATGGAGGCCCTAAGTATCTCACCCCGAGATGAAGTTTCTAGTGTTCAGTCAACTTCAGCTGGGAACTCCCGTCCTCTCTCCACCCTAGAGCATTTCAAGTTGATTCTACTAGTGCTTCTGAATGCTTATTCCAGTCCTCTACTCTCAGGTGTACTACAATGTCTTCTGAGACTTCAACTGACATTCAGCCTTCCAAGGGTCCACTTGATACTCAAGCTCCAATCTAATTTGACCGTGATTATGCTCAGTTCCGTGCATTAGCAAGCCAATACCTCGCTTTTACTGAGTCCCGATCTTCAGTGAGTATTACCCCAGTCAATCCAATCAGATATTTCCTCCTGTTCTTCAAAGGTAAAGCACTGGATTGGGCAAATCCTCTCATTGAATCTAAAGATCCGCTACTGAATGATCTTCCCGCTTTCCTCGAAGCAGTAAAACAGGAGTTTGTTCCAAAGTTAGTGCATTCAAAGTCATCTGGATATTCTGGCCAATTTGTCAACAGTCTGCCTACTGCTAAATCCTCTCCAACATCTCTGTCTGTGCAAAATCAGGCTACATTAGACCAAGCTATCAAAGATTTTCAAGCTGCGAAGGAAGGAAACCTCGCAAAGTCAAAACAGGGATCTCAGACTTTGGATTTGAAAGTTGCATATACTTCCGTGTCTCCATTTTACAGCAACACTTATGAAAGTATTGACTCCCCAGATTCAGCATCTGCTCAGTCTTCTGACCAGTCTTCCAGTTTTTTGACCCAACTCTTTCCAAGCATAATCAGGTTTTGTTGGAGCAATACACCAGAGATTTCAAGAACTACAAGAATTGGAGAGCTTCAAAACCAGTTCAAAGTCTACCATCTGTTGATGTAAGTGTTGGCTATGCTGCCGTTAACTCTAGTCCTGGTGTCTCATATAGTTTCAATTTCACTGGACCGCAGGTTGACTCAGATATTGTTGTTCCTAAACAAAAGACTCCCATGACCACAGTAGACCTGGACTCCGACTCTGAAAGTGAGTTTGTTGATGACGATTCAAGTTACATTATGGGAGGTTCTATCCTTCCTAGCTATGTCTTCTCCCAGGAAGTAAATCCTGACTCAAATGATCGTGAATGGTCTACTTGTTCTGATGAGAAAAGTCTTTCTTCTGAAGATGAAAGTTGGGAAGACTTTTGAGGACCTCTGCTTTTGTGTATTTCTCGCTCCACGATTCATTGGTGCATTTCCAGTAGAGCATGTCATCAATCCAGTGGCTTATAAGTTGAAATTACCCTCCTGTTTGAAAGTTCCCAACTCATTTCATATTTCTCTCCATAGACCATTGACTCAATCGTTTCCAGAAAATTCTTCCAGCGGCTCCAAAGGTCCAGACTCATCGGGGTGTGGAATATGAGGCGGAGAAGATCCTGGACTCTCGGTATGGTTATGGCCATCAACGATACCTGATTGACTGCTCCGGATATTGTCCTGAGGAGAGGAGCTGAATCTACGCCACTGATGTTCATGCTTCACGGTTAGTCCAAGCTTTCCATGGACTGTTTCTTTTCAAGCCTCGGGGGTGTTCGGTGCCCACCCAAAAAGGAGGGGTTACTGTTAGGAATCAGCGTTCAGCAGCATCTCACTTACCAGCGCGCTGGTGTGCAGGCCTCCAGAGGTCACGGCCCCAGTTGCGGCTGCATGAATACACTGTTCGCGAGTGTAGTGGCTAATGTCACTGAGTACCTCTGAACCCCATCTCTTGGTTCCCGTTTCTGCTGGTCCGTCTCCTGCAGCCCACAGCTCACTGTGCTCCACCTAACCAGTACTATCTTTTGGTAAACTACTGGTTTCAGCCAGCAGTCTGGAGTGCACAGGGCTTCTAGTTAACAGCATTAACTCCTGGTGCACTACTGAGCCCAGCCAGCAACCAGCAGTGCATTGCATCAACTGTCTACAGAATTTCTCTCCTGGTGAATCATTAGCTCCAGATAAAGGGCCCTACACATTTAAAGATCCACCGCCGAGCTGCCCGACGGCGGATATGGCCGACAGGCGACCCGGCGGCGGAGGGGCAGTGATGGGGGGAGTGAAGTTTCTTCACTCCCCCTGTCACCCGGCTCCATAGAAATGCAGGCAAATATGGACGAGATCGTCCATATTGGCCTGCATGCACAGCCGACGGGGCACCAGCGATGAACGAGCGTGGGGCCGTGCATCATTCATCACTGGTGCCTCCACACTGAAAGATATGAACAATATCTCATTCATTAATGAACAAGATCATTCATATCTTTCAGTGAGATCGACCAGTGTGTAGGGCCTATAACTCTCAGCTGATCTGGACACCCAATCCAGAGGGTGTGTTCTCACAGAGTTCAAACATCCAATCATCACAGAGCAAAGGGTATAAACTCCAGTTCCTGGCTCAGTCTCATCGCCTCGGACAACGAGTCACATTTGGTGTGTCAAGTTCTCCTGGTTCCCCGTGTTCCTGTCTCCAGTGGTTCCCCGTGGTTCCTCTCATCGTTTCATTCATCATTCTGCATTTCTCCTATTTGCTCCAGACTCCAGCCACAGTCTGCCACAGTTCATCAGCAGTAAGAGACTCTCCTCAGGTGTTTATTTCATTGCCTAACCTGTGCACCTCGTTATCAATATATCAACCTGTGCATTCAGCATTTAACAAGGCTTGCTGTGTTGGGACTGTCTCTTGTCTGGGCCTTGTGTGGCTATAAGAACTTGAGTGATACAGAGACAGTGTGCTTTTCAAGTAATACCGGAGATCTGCTTTTTTTCAGTTATTATTTACAAATCCGTCTGCATCCGGTTACCAAGTTATTTCACATTTGTGTTACCAGTGACTTTATTTTGCTTAAAACCATTTGAATCCAGTCATCAAGTTTTCTTCAATATATATTTGTGTTATCAGAGGCTCTATTTTGCTTTAAACCTTCTGCTTTCAGTCATCAAGTTATCTTCAGTATATATTTGTGTTGCCAGAGACTTTTGCTTATTACCTTGGATTCAGTTACCGTTTATTATTTCATTTCTGCCACTACCTATGCTAAGTACCATCTGTTGCCATATCATTGCTCTGTGACCTCTGTGTTTAATAAACATTAGCGCATATGCGCAGGACTTTTATTCAGCCTCCACACTTTATACAGCGTACCAACACTGACCCACTAGTGCCCCCTCCGGGGACAGACAGAATCAGAAACCTGACACATCATCTCCGCCATCACCTTGGTGAATATTCTCGGAGCCGTGGAGAGCCCGAACGGTAATGTTTGGAATTGGTAGTGGCAATCCTCAACCGCAAATCTCAGGTATGCTTGATGTGGCGGGTAAATGGGGACATGCAAGTAAGCATCCTTGATGTCCACTGACACCAGAAATTCCTTTTCTTCCAAGCTGGAGATCATCGCTCTCAGGGACTCAATCTTGAATTTGAATCTTTTCAAATAAAGATTCAGAGATTTTAGGTTTAAAATCGGTCTGACCGAGCCATCCGGCTTCTGCACCACAAATAGGCTTGAATAAAAACCTTGGTTCTTTTGTTCAGCAGGAACCAAGGAAATTACTTTGTCTTGACATAATTTCTGCATTGCGTTCAGCACATTTGTGATGTCCTGAACCGAAACTGGCAAGGATGATTTGAAAAATCGGCATGGGGGAAGGTCTTGAAATTCCAACCTGTAACCTTGGGATACTATCTGTAATATCCAAGGATCCAGATCTGAGTGCACCCAGACATTGCTGAAAAACAGTAGACGTGACCCCCCACCCGATCGCACTCCCGCAGGGGAGCCCCAGTGTCATGCTGAGGCTTTAGCGGAAGTAGTTGCTGACTTCTGCTCCTGCGAGCCTGATGGTGTTGTAGGTTTCGTACCTCTTCCTCTCCCTTTTCCTGTGAAAAAAGGGGTACCCTTAGCCTTTTTGTACTTGTTGGACCGAAAGGACTGCATAGTATGAGAATGATATACTTTTCTAGTCGGTGCAGCTGCTGACGGCAGAAATGCTGATTTGCCAGATGTAGTAGTTGATATCATGGCATCCAGCTTTTCACCAAAGAGGGCCTCACTATTGTAGGGGAGCGCCTCAATATTTCTCTTGGACTCTGCGTCTGCATTCCATTGGCGGATCCAGAGTGCCATGCGGGCTGAAATCGCCATAGCAGAGGCTCTTAAACCCAGTAAGCCAACGTCCTTCATAGCCTCAACTAAGTAACCTGCAGAATCTTTGATATGACCTAGAATTAGAAGCATATCATCTTTATCAACCGTGTCAATATTAACAATTAAGTTGTCTGCCCTCTTTTCCACTGCATTACCTACCCACGCAGAAGCAATTGTGGGCCTGAGAAATGTACTCGTAGCAATATAGATGGACTTTAAAGTTGTCTCTAATTTGCGGTCAGCAGGTTCTTTTAATGAAGCTGACCCCGGGGCAGGCAAAATTATTTTCTTCGACAACCTAGAGGCTGAGGTGTCTACCACTGGGGGCGACTCCCACTTACGCCTGTTCTCTTCAGAGAAAGGGTACGCTACCCGCAACCTTCTAGGAATAGCAAACTTCTTTTCCGGGTTAGCCAAGGATTCCTCGAAGAATGCATTTAAGTCCTTAGACGGAGGAAAAGCACCACCTGTTTTTTATTTAATTTAAAATAATCTTTTTCCTCAGGTGCAGGTGTTGTGTCAGTAAATTCTAACCTCTTTTATAGCGACTATCATTCATTGAATGCTCTTAGCTAGTTTGGGGTCTACCCCTCTCAAATCTCCAGTGTCGACCTCAGTGTCGGAATCTGTGTCAGTGTCCCTTCGCATAATTTGGGCCAGAGACCTTTTGTGTGAGCTGGAGGGGTCCCGAGTGGATGACGTGGAGGAATCAGCAAACAGTGCATCCTCCACAGACTGTCTCCAATACTTGGTCTGTTGTTCAGACTCAGAGAATTTCTTTGCCAGTTTAGACATATTACTCTGCAACTTTCTCACCCACACCGGCTCAGAACACTCTTGTGCATCCAAAATGGGTTCCTCTGGGGAAGAGCTTTCTCTAGACATGGTACACATTTGTACAGTCACACCACTCACACACCCAGGGGAGCTACTGGGGACAGATCTACACTAATGTCTGTCAGAGGGACCCAGAGGGAATTGCCAGTCCACACCACGCGCCCTATATGTATTGCATACAATATAAATATATATACAGCAGCGCTTATATCCAATATGAAGTCCGCAGACCTCATACAATATGTGCTCCCCTCCCCTTCTATAACACCCTGGTACTTGTAACAGCGATGCGTGAGGAGAAGCAGCGTTCAGGATCCGCACTCCGGCATCTCTGCAGGAGAAAATGGCGTCAAGTGAGTGTTACTGGCAAGACTGAGGAGAAGCCCCGCCCCCCTGCAATGGCGCGATTCTACCTCAGTGAGTACAATATTTATACTGGCAGGGGTATGTACATCAGCGGCTCACATGTATGCACTGTTATGCCAGTGAGAGTAAGGATTTCACCATGTCCCCCAGAGTGCGCCCCCCCCAGTGCTGAGAGACATGTATGTGCGAAGTGTCCCGCGCTACGCTGGTACCTTCATGCCGCCATGATGACCGGAGGACCCCTCTCTGCAGGTCTCCGGTGAATACTTACCAGCCTTCTGACTTCTGGCTCTGTTAGGGGGTGGCGGCAGTGCTGTGGGAGTGAGCAGCAGCCAGACAAGGGCTGTGTTCAGTACCCTTTAGGAGCTAAAGGTGTCCTGTCAGCGGAAGCACAGCCATTGAACTAATTGAGAAGTTGGTTCCTACTTCCCCCCCTAAGTCCCATGAAGCAGGGAAGCTGTTGCCAGCAGCTTCTATGTAAAATAAAAAACCTAACAAAGTCTTTTCCAGCCGAACTCTGTAGAGCTCCACTGGTGTGCAGCCAGTCTCCCAGGCACATTTTCTAAACTGAGGTCTGGAGGAGGGGCATAGAGGAGGAGCCAGTTCACACTGTTAAAAAGTCTTAAAGTGCCGAAGGCTCCTGCGCAACTGTCTATACCCCATGGTACTAAAATGGACCCCAGCATCCTCTAGGACGTAAGAGAAATATATATTTACAATTATAGTCCTCAATATGTCTCACCAATCAAGCATTTAAAGGCACTACATCAAACAATCACCACCACCGGCATTACCTAATGTGGCTCCAATATGGCAAAGATGCAGCCACAGACCTCCGTGGACCCGTCAGCGTATTCTATAAAAAGTACAACGTTCAAAACATCAACTAATACCTGTACAGTGCTAATAGTACTTACATCCTCAGATGTCCAGTTCATGCTTGTGGCTGCATGCCATCAGAAACCAGCACTGGGCTATTTAAACCCCACCGACCGAAAGTCAACTCCGTAGGCGGAAGTGAATGAAACAAACAATTGAAGCTCCAATACCCGCTAAATAACAAAAAAACCTTTCTATAGAAACAAGTGCACCTTTGGCGCCAACACTTGGACCACTCATATAACCTATGAGCCGCGCTAAACAATAAACACCCACTCCGTCCTGAGCCGCCAGCCGGAAGTTCATGCGGTTCACGGGACAGGATATGACATCACTGCGCGTTCCAGCGCTGCCGCCGGACGGGAATCCGTGTGGACCAACTAGTTCACCGTACATTGTCTGTACCATTATAGACAAAATACAATATATGTCACTAAGGGGACAGGAAGAAGTACATCAGTGGGTCTATTGATCACTATAAGGCTGGTCACAAAAGACGCTTAGAGTGGCCGCCGGACCCTACGTCCATGCTTTTCACCAACAGGAAGTGAGTGCGTTCCACCAACCTTAAGCATATTATAATAATAATAATAATAAACAGCATTGGTTAGCTTCCTCTGATTGAAGATATACCTCTTCAGCTGACAGTTCTTAACACAATAGTGGGTAATATACTGTATGAAGTTAAGGCTGTCAATTACAGTAGTTTCCTTTTGTATTTAATGAAATTTTATCTACAAAATATAACACAACATTCTCTGTTGTGTATATAACATTTCATTTTATTATTATTATATTGTACACCAAATAAGAAAATACAACTTTTGGTATTTACTACTAACACATCTCTACCCTTTCTTAAAGTGAACTTGGCACATATTCTAGTGTTGTTGAGCTAGGTGCATGGTAAAATGTGTCAGCCTGAACAGTGAACACATATACATACTTCCCATCATAACCCTCTCCAGGAGGGACACAATGCTCTGCTCCTGGACTTTCTCTTAATATATGATTTCCGTCACCTGTTTTGAACAGGTGAATGGATAAGAAAGGTATTTCAGCACAGGTGATGGCAAGCATATATTAAGAGGGAAGTCCAGGAGCAGAGTATTCCGTCCCTCTTGGAGAGGGTCATGTTGGGAGGTATGCATCTGTGTTTGCATTCTATAAAATAGTGCAGAATTCAACTTACATCCCTACAGCACACCCATGACACTCTCACAAAATAGATCAGTTCTGTGCATCCACATGGATGCTGCCCGGAAACGCTCATCTAACTGAAAGAGTGTTCCAGTGACTGGCAGAGCAATGTGTATCACTTATAAATTCCATCAATATGCATATCCCTGGCCTGGCACATGTGCAGTCTTTAACTTTTATTTTTTATATGGCACAGGCATTTCCATGTGCATCCGAATTAGGCCATTGGTTCTTTTCTATCTGTTAAAGAAGGCGATTAAAAAGTAAATCAAACACAAGATGTCTCTGTAGAAGTGCACCAGGATGAGGAGTATATTTGTGTAGCTGGCGCTAATAAGAATGTTCATGATGAGGATGCTGACGAGGAATTTGTTTGTGTAAATCAGGCACCAATGGAAACAGTTGTTGCCCATGATATGAAAAAGCCCATTGCATGCCTGGGCAAAAGACAAAAAAGTTCACCTCTTATGTGTGGAATTATTTCTATCCAAATCCAGACAACAACTGTCAAGCCATCTATACCCTTTGTAAAGCCATAGTAAGTAGATGTAGGGACCTTAACCATCTAAGAACCGCCTCCCTGTTGCTTGCAGCACATTCATGAAAAGTTTTTTACAAATTCAGAAACTTTAGCTAAAAACGTAAACAACAAACAGTCCAACACCTAGCTCCCTTCTCTCTTTCAGATACAAGCACCTGCAATCTCCACCCAGTGCCAAACTCAGGATTTCTAGAGGGGGGTTTCCAAATGCAATTCATAATCTCCCACGTTGCGGAGCAAGTGCAGGAGTCTGGGGGAGCGGTAGAAGAACCTAGTAATGACCCTGAGCATTGGTACTTTTTATACATTTGATACTGTATGGGATACAGTATTAATATTTAACGCTATAGATTGTCTATAGTATAGGCAGTATCAAACATATTTAAACAATATAAATAAGATAAGTGGCCAGGAAAAGGTTAAACATGCCATACTAAATAAATAAACAAACATAACACCTGTAGAACCAGTAGTGGACAGAAGTGCACTTTCTAAGCACTCATGGAAAGGCTCCTGTCTCTTCTTCCTGGCAGCTACCTTCAAATTATATATCATTGCTATTGTTATAATTTGAGCCACTTGCCAAGAGGAGGGGGGTTTCCAGGCAACCAGACCCCCCCCCCCCCCTGTGTTTGCCTATGCCACCACCAACACCTTCATTACGAATATCTTCAATCATGATCGGAAGTAGTCCTGCATTCAATTTCATAAGCATGACTCCTCTCCTATCTGGGCTTCCTCAGAAGCATCTGAAGGTAGCCCAGTACTATGCCTTTTGCTGCTTACATAGTAACTAAGGTTGAAAAAAGACAATTGTCCATCGAGTTCAACCTATTTGTGGTCTCCTATGCAGTCTTATTATAGGACTAGTTATTTTTATGTTAGGACTAGTTAAATTAACTATAATGCGTGCCTACGCACCATGACCCTGAATATCTTTAAACAATAGGAATTTATCTAACCCATTCTTAAAGGTGTTGACTGAGTCTGCAGTTACTACTCTCTCAGGCAGGGAATTCCAAACATGTATTGTCCTTACTGTGAAAAAACCTTTTCGCCTCAATGTGCGGAAACTCCTCTCCTCTAACCTAAGCAAGTGACCACGTTTTTTCTGTGCTGATCTTATAGAAAACAGGTCCCTCCCAAGCTCTGTGTATTGACCCCTTATATATTTGTAGATGTTGATCATGTCCCCTCTTGGTCTCCTCTTTTCCAATGTAAACATGCCTAGCCTTGCAAGCCTTTCCTCGTATTCCAGTATCTCCATGCCCTTGATTAGTATGGTCGCCTGCCTCTGAACCATTTCTAGCTCCAGGATATCCTTTTTGTAATATGGTGCCCAAAATTGCACACAGTATTCAAGATGTGGCCTCACTAGTGATTTATATAATGGGAGTATAATACTCTCGTCCCTTGCATCAATTCCCCGTTTTAGGCATGCTAATATCTTATTAGCCATCTTTGCTGCACTCCTACTTTGGGTACTGCTGCTTAATTTGTTATCTATGTGAACCCCTAAGTCTTTTTTCCAGTACAGAATCCCCTAATATTACTCCATTTAGTATGTAGGTGTTATTTTTGGTCTTGCCCCAACAGTGCATTACCTTACACTTGTCTGTGTTGAATCTCATTCTCCATTTTGCTGCCCTTGCTTCCAGTTCAGTTAAGTTGTTCTGAAGAGACTCAGCATTTCCCTCCGTATTTATAACCTTACACAATTTGGTATCGTCTGCGAAAATTGACACCATGCTCTCTAGACCTACTGTTAGGTCGTTGATGAAAATGTTGAACAAAAGTGGTCCAAGTACAGACCCTTGTGGCACACCACTTAGTACTTTAGTCCAATTTGAAAATGATCCATTGACCACAACGCACTGCTCCCTATTATCTAACCAATTACTGACCAAAGTGCATATTGTGCTCCCTACCCCTATTTCTTGTGGCTTATAGATAAGACGCATGTGTGGTACAGTGTTGAAAGCTTTGGCAAAGTCTAAAAAGATTATATCCACCTCCTTACCCTGATCCAGGTTCACACTTACTGTTTCATAAAAGCCAAGTAAGTTGGTTTGACATGATCTGTCTTTCACAAATCCATGTTGGTTCCTTTTCATGACCTTATTTGCTTCAAGGAACTTTTGAATACTGTCCCTTAGAATACCTTCCCCACTATAGATGTAAGACTAACTGGTCTATAATTACCTGGTTCAGCTTTGCTCCCCTTTTTAAATATCGGCACTACCTCCACTATACGCCAGTCCTTGGGAACCATACCCGATTTAACCGAATCCATGAAGTTCAAAAATAGAGGTCTTGCTAGTTCAGCGTGCAGCTCCATAAGAACTCTCGGGTGAATTCCATCTGGACCAGGTGACTTATTAATCTTTAACTCTTTAATTGGTCACAGACTAACTCCTCACATAAATAAGCATTTAGCAGTGGGACATTATCTTTGTTGAGATTGTGTGTTAGACCCAGCATTTGGTCCTCTCTGGTAAATACCGTTGAAAAAAACTTGCTTAGTTTGTTTGCTATGTCATTATCATTTTTGATTAAGACTCCCCTCTTGTCCTTTAAAGGGCCTATACTCTCATTCTTTAGTCTCTTACTGTTGATATACTTAAAAAAAAATTGAGATTCGCTTTGCTTTCCTTTGCTACTAGTTTTTCAGTTTCTACATTAGCCGCCCTTATTCCTTTTTTGTATATTTTGTTACAGTCCTTTTAGTGTTGAAATGACTCTGCATCCCCCTCAGATTTGTACTTTTTAAATGCTCATCTTTTTTTGTCCACTAATTCCTTTATATTTTTGTTAAACCACATTGGTTTGGGATTTTTATTCCTTTTTTTGCTGCTGGTGGGAATAAATTTACGAGTATTATTAATTAGCAGTGATTTTAATACATCCCATGCTTCTGTGAGTGGATCTTCATCCTAGATGGGGACCAGGAAGACTGTTTGTAGTAGTTTAACAAAACAATTGACTGTTAAACAATTCTTTGCAAGGAGGCATTTGCGTTTCTATAATGGGTGCAGTGCACACGGTCCCCTGAGTCCAGGGGGGGCCCACACTGCACACACTGCACCCATTTCTCCTATACTTACCTTTCCGGAGTCCATCGCTGACCATGTGTGGGCCCCTTCCTCTCCCGTAGCCGTCACGCCTCTGCTAGCGCACTGACCACTAGAGACTCTGGCACAGTGCCAGAGTCTACAGCGCATGCGTAGGACTCCGAAAAAATAGCACAGTGGCCATTTTTTGGAGTCCTGCACATGATTTGTAGACTCTGACACTGTGCCAGAGTCTACAGCGCTCAGAGCGCTAGCAGCGGTGTGACGGCTACGGGAGAGGAGGAGGCCCACACACGGAGTCTGCACACGGGTCCCCTCCTCTCTAGAGATGCCCCTGCAAGGAGGAGCAAGTATAAAACCAGTTACACAGTGGATTACGGATGCCATAATAGCTATGCTGGTATTAGATGTGCATCCAGTATCCGCCATTAATGCAGTGGGTTTAATGGAGGTCCTGTGTCCCTGATACCAAATCCGATCTAGATTCCGCTTCACTAGAAATCAATTCCTAGTATGTACAAGGACGTTCAAAAAATGTAATTAGTTTCCTCCAAAATGCTGTTGTACCCACTGTCCCCTTAACCACAGATATGTGGACAAGCAGAACAGGGCAAACTAAAGATTACATGACTATGATGGCCCACTGGGTAAGTGTATTCCCTTCAGCTGCACTAACAGCAGCATCTAGCAAATGCCAGCTCATTCAGAGGCATGCTACTCTTTGTATCACCAATTTCACAACGAGGCGTACCACTCAGTAGCGGATCTTGCTACAGTCACACAGGATTTTTGCCCGGGGCGTTGGCGTCATCCGGAGGGAGCCGTGCCATGGCAAGATCCGCTACTGTTTGTCAGTGCCCCCCGGTGCTGTGCGACGCTGTGAAGGAAACTAGACGGGTTACGCTACCCATCTAGTTTCCCTTTGTGGAGAGGACCTTTGCTGTGCGCGATGACGTGATCGCACACAGCACAGCATTGTGGCACTGGCACATAGACGCTAGGGGTCATAATTGACCTCTAGTGTCTATGCTGTGCTATGGGAAAAACGTCATGACGTCTCTCCCATAGATCCGAGGAGCGGCGCCGGTCAGCAGCGGTTGGGAATCAGGAGCGGGGATAGTAAGTATTAATTATTATTATTTTTTGTATTTTTTGTTTTGTAAGCGGTGCTATTGGGGCCACAACTCTCCAGGGGGCATAAATGGGGGCACAACTCTACAGGGGGCACAAATGGGGGCACAACTCTACAGGGGGTGTAATTGACCACGCCCCTGTAAGAAGCCACACCCCTATTTTTGCCCGGGGCGCCACAAGGGCTAGAACCGGCCCTGATACCACTGACATACTCTTAGAAAAGCTCAGGGAAATCATTGCAAAATGGCTTACCCTGCTTGCACTCTCCTGGTGATTGTTGATTTCTGACAATGCCACCAATATTGTGAGACCATTATAACCGTGTGAATTCCAACATGTTCCCTGTTTTGCCCACACAATTACTTTTGGTGGTGAAAAATGTTTTAAAAGATGCTCTCTGTGGCCCAAAAAAATTTGGGACGTTTTTGACATTCAGCAAATACTGTTGAATTTTCACTGCCATCAGCTGAAGCAAGAGGTGGAGGAGCAAAAGGCCATCCAAGGCTACGACAATGCCCTATGACATAAAGAAAGGAGGGAGATTGTACCTTACTCAAGCGCAGTGGAGAATACTTTGAGTTGTGCAAGGTTTTCAAACCTTTTGAAGTTGCCACATGTGAACAGCATTTTGGGGGCGTCGTGGCAGCGGTCCCGACAATGGAGGCATGTCTGGGCCATTTGCGGGGCAGGCAGCAGCGGCTGCGTGATGTCAAAACAAGGCAGCCCGGCGACTGCCTTCGCTGCTAGGCTGCGAAGGCAGGGGGCTACACTAAAGATGCAAGCACGTCGCTGTTTAGCGAAGCACTTGCATTTTAGGGGGGGTGGGGGAGAAATACCCGGCATGTGGGGCGGCCTTGCCGTGTGCTGGGCTGCCCCACCACATGCTAGAGAAAGGAGTTGTAGTTTTGCAATTTTTCGCAAAACTACAACTCAAGCTGAATTAGGCATCAGGTGGCCATTCTGAGTTGATCGC
Source organism: Pseudophryne corroboree (assembly GCF_028390025.1). NCBI lineage: Eukaryota > Metazoa > Chordata > Amphibia > Anura > Myobatrachidae > Pseudophryne > Pseudophryne corroboree. The sequence continues at coordinate 667,436,300 of NC_086449.1, read as the reverse complement.
TCGCTAGCAACTTTTTGCTGGCTTGCAATCAAATAGTTGACGCCTATGGGGGAGTGTATGGTCGCTTTGCAAGTGTGCGAACGCGTGTGCTGCTAAGCGGCCCGAAAAAATGTTGTGCAGTTTCTGTCATGTTAATGTATTAGAATGCTTAATATTTGTAGACACTCCCTTACTAATATGTGTAAGCCTGAATCTTCGGTGATGGTCCCTGGGACCAGGGGGATGCTGGGAAGTGGGTGGTCCAGTGTGCAGTGTGTCTGGAGTTGTTGATGAAATAAAACAGCACAGCAGTGAACTCACATGTCTCTGTGTCCTGATGACTGGATTTACAAACATATGAACAAAACAGTTTCTAAGTAGCTCTAGACTTACTCAGCACTTGCGATCATTTTCAGCGTGTCAGGTCCGGATTTGACTTCAGACACCCACCCTGCAAACACCTGCATTTTTCCAACCACTCCCTGAAAATGATCAGTTGGCACCCATAAACGCCCTCTTCCTGTCAATCACCGTGCGTTTGGCTGTGCGAATGGATTCTTCATTAAATCCATCGCTCAGCAACGAACCGCATTGTACTCGTACAATGCGCCTGCACATTGCGGTGCATATGCATACGCAGTTTAGCCGTAGTTGAGATGATCGCTGTGCTGCAAAAAGTTGTTAGCGACCGATCAACTCGGAACGACCCCCTTAGTTCAGACACAGCCAGCTTGAGTGAGGTAATATTCCTTATTAGACTCTTTAGAAGGCAAATGGCGAAACCAAAGGAGGAGCTGAAATGGAGCGATTCTGTTAAGCATGTTTGACTTGTAGATTAAGCCCTTCCTCCGCTTCAACAGGATCCAAAGGTCGTCAATATCTTGCAATCAAATCACTATATTTGGTGACCATACTTGAGCCTAGGTTTAAGTTGTACATTGTGTCTTTCTTTCCAACGGACACAAAATTGAAGAGATGCAAAGACCTGTTGGTGAGCAAATTGTCAGCTCAAGTGAAACGTGACATGGCAACATCTCCTCCTTCAGTTTCTCCGGCAACTTCGGCTGCCAGAAAAGACAAAAACATTTCCCTAAGAGACCCACTGGTGGTGATGCGGATCAGTTAGCAAAAACTTTCAACATCTGGTCTGGACTGAAGGAACTGCCTACAATTAGTGACATGTCTACTGTGAGTGCATATGATATGGTTCCATTCATAGAATGATTGATGATTTTTTTTAGAGAAAGCATCAAAACAGGCATGTCAGACAGTCCGTTCACTACTGGCAGGGAAATTTTTTTAATTTGGAGGCCCTTGCACAGACTGTCTTGTTTTACTTAAGTTGCCCACCCTCCAGTGTGTACACAGAAAGAGTTTTCAGCGCAGCCGGGAACCTCGTCAGCGATCGGTGTATAAGGTTACTTGCCCAAAATGTAAAAAAAAGATGATGTTCATCAAAATTAGTGATGTGCACCGGACATTTTTCGGGTTTTGTGTTTTGGTTTTGGATTCGGTTCCGCGGCCGTGTTTTGGATTCGGACGCGTTTTGGCAAAACCTCCCTGAAATTTTTTTGTCGGATTCGGGTGTGTTTTGGATTCGGGTGTTTTTTTTACAAAAAACCCTCATAAACAGCTTAAATCATAGAATTTAGGGGTCATTTTGATCCCATAGTATTATTAACCTCAATAACCATAATTTACACTCATTTTTAGTCTATTCTGAACACCTCACACCTCACAATATTATTTTTAGTCCTAAAATTTGCACCGAGGTCGCTGGATGGCTAAGCTAAGCGACCCAAGTGGCCGACACAAACACCTGGCCCATCTAGGAGTGGCACTGCAGTGTCAGACAGGATGGCACTTCAAAAAAATAGTCCCCAAACAGCCCATGATGCAAAGAAAAAAAGAGGTGCACCAACGTCGCTGTGTGACTAAGCTAAGCGACACAAGTGGCCGACACAAACACCTGGCCCATCTAGGAGTGGCACTACAGTGTCAGGCAGGATGGCACTTCAAAAAAATTGTCCCCAAACAGCACATGATGCAAAGAAAATGAAAGAAAAAAGAGGTGCAAGATGGAATTGTCCTTGGGCCCTCCCACCCACCCTTATGTTGTATAAACATGACATGCACACTTTAACGAACCCATCATTTCAGCGACAGGGTCTGCCACACGACTGTGACTGAAATGACTGGTTGGTTTGGGCCCCCACCAAAAAAGAAGCAATCAATCTCTCCTTGCACAAACTGGCTCTACAGAGTCCACCTCATCATCATCCTCCGATTCCTCACCCCTTTCACTGTGTACATCCCCCTCCTCACAGATTATTAATTCGTCCCCACTGGAATCCACCATCTCAGATCCCAGTGTACTTTCTGGAGGCAATTGCTGCTGGTGAATGTCTCCACGGAGGAATTGATTATAATTCATTTTGATGAACATCATCTTCTCCACATTTTCTGGAAGTAACCTCGTACGCCGATTGCTGACAAGGTGAGTGGCTGCACTAAACACTCTTTCGGAGTACACACTGGAGGGAGAGCAACTTAGGTAGAATAAAGCCAGTTTGTGCAAGGGCCTCCAAATTGCCTCTTTTTCCTGCCAGTATACGTACGGACTGTCTGACGTGCCTACTTGGATGCGGTCACTCATATAATCCTCCACCATTCTTTCAATGGTGAGAGAATCATATGCAGTGACAGTAGACGACATGTCAGTAATCGTTGGCAGGTCCTTCAGTCCGGACCAGATGTCAGCACTCGCTCCAGACTGCCCTGCATCACCGCCAGCGGGTGGGCTCAGAATTCTTAGCCTTTTCCTCGCACCCCCAGTTGCGGGAGAATGTGAAGGAGGAGATGTTGATGGGTCACGTTCCGCTTGACTTGACAATTTTCTCACCAGCAGGTCTTTGAACCTCTGCAGACTTGTGTCTGCCGGAAAGAGAGATACAACGTAGGTTTTAAATCTAGGATCGAGCACGGTGGCCAAAATGTAGTGCTCTGATTTCAACAGATTGACCACCCGTGAATCCTGGTTAAGCTAATTAAGGGCTCCATCCACAAGTCCCACATGCCTAGCGGGATCGTTCTGTTTTAGCTCCTCCTTCAATGTCTCCAGCTTCTTCTGCAAAAGCCTGATGAGGGGAATGACCTGACTCAGGCTGGCAGTGTCTGAACTGACTTCACGTGTGGCAAGTTCAAAGGGTTGCAGAACCTTGCACAACATTGAAATCATTCTCCACTGCACTTGAGTCAGGTGCATTCCCCCTCCTTTGCCTATATCGTGGGCAGACGTATAGGATTGAAAGGCCTTTTGCTGCTCCTCCATCCTCTGAAGCATATAGAGGGTTGAATTCCACCTCGTTACCACCTGTTGCTTCAGATGATGGCAGGGCAGGTTCAGGAATGTTTGGTGGTGCTCCAGTCTTCGGCACGCGGTGGCTGAATGCCGAAAGTGGCCCGCAATTCTTCGGGCCACCGACAGCATCTCTTGCACGCCCCTGTCGTTTTTTAAATAATTCTGCACCACCAAATTCAATGTATGTGCAAAACATGGGATGTGCTAGAATTTGCCCACATGTAATGCACGCACAATATTGGTGGCGTTGTCCGATGTCACAAATCCCCAGGAGAGTCCAATTGGGGTAAGCCATTCTGCGATGATGTTCCTCAGTTTCCGTAAGAGGTTGTCAGCTGTGTGCCTCTTATGGAAAGCGGTGATACAAAGCGTAGCCTGCCTAGGAACGAGTTGGCGTATGCAAGATGCTGCTACTGGTGCCGCCGCTGCTGTTCTTGCTGCGGGAAGCAATACATCTACCCAGTGGGCTGTCACAGTCATATAGTCCTGAGTCTGCCCTGCTCCACTTGTCCACATGTCCAGTGGACATTGGGTACAACTGCATTTTTTAGGAAACTGGTGACTCTTTTTCTGACGTCTGTGTACATTTTCGGTATCGCCTGCCTAGAGAAATGGAACCTAGATGGTATTTGGTACCGGGGATACAGTACCTCAATCAAGTCTCTAGTTGCCTCTGAATTAACGGTGGATACCGGAACCACGTTTCTCACCGCCCAGGCTGCCAAGGCCTGAGTTATCCGCTTTGCAACAGGATGACTGCTGTGATATTTCATCTTCCTCACAAAGGACTGTTGGACAGTCAATTGCTTACTGGAAGTAGTACAAGTGGTCTTCCGACTTCCCCTCTGGGATGACAATCGACTCCCAGCAGCAACAACAGCAGCGCCAGCAGCAGTAGGCGTTACACTCAAGGATGCATCGGAGGAATCACAGGCAGGAGAGGACTCGTCAGACTTGCCAGTGACATTGCCTGTAGGACTATTGGCTTTCCTGTGTAAGGTGGAAATTGACACTGAGGGAGTTGGTGGTGTGGTTTGCAGGAGCTTGGTTACAAGAGGAAGGGATTTAGTGGTCAGTGGACTGCTTCCGCTGTCATCCAAAGTTTTTGAACTTGTCACTGACTTATGATGAATGCGCTGCAGGTGACGTATAAGGGAGGATGTTCCGAGGTGGGTAACGTCCTTACCCCTACTTATTACAGCTTGACAAAGGCAACACACGGCTTGACACCTGTTGTCCGCATTTGTGTTGAAATAATTCCACACCGAAGAGCTGATTTTTTTTGTATTTTGACCAGGCATGTCAATGGCCATATTCGTCCCACGGACAACAGGTGTCTCCCCGGGTGCCTGACTTAAACAAACCACCTCACCATCAGAATCCTCCTTGTCAAGTTCCTCCCCAGCGCCAGCAACACCCATATCCTCATCCTGGTGTAGTTCAACAGTGACATCTTCAATTTGACTATCAGGAACTGGACTGCGGGTGCTCCTTCCAGCACTTGCAGGGGGCGTGCAAATGGTGGAAGGTGCAAGCTCTTCCCGTCCAGTGTTGGGAAGGTCAGGCATCGCAACCGACACAATTGGACTCTCCTTGGGGATTTGTGATTTAGAAGAACGCACAGTTCTTTGCTGTGCTTTTGCCAGCTTAAGTCTTTTATTTTCTAGCGAGAGGATGAGTGCTTCCATCCTCATGTGAATCTGAACCACTAGCCATGAACATAGGCCAGGGCCTCAGCCGTTCCTTGCCACTCCGTGTCGTAAATGGCATGTTGGCAAGTTTACGCTTCTCATCAGACACTTTCAATTTTGATTTTTGGGTCATTTTACTGTACTTTTGTTTTTTGGATTAAACATGCTCTCTACTATGACATTGGGCATCGGCATTGGCAGACGACGTTGATGGCATTTCATCGTCTTGGCCATGACTAGTGGCAGCAGCTTCAGCACGAGGTGGAAGTGGATCTTGATCTTTCCCTATTTTAACCTCCACATTTTTGTTCTCCATTTTTTAATTTGTGGAATTATATGCCAGTATCAATAGCAATGGCCTACTACCAGGCCCGGCGACAGGGGGGGTCAAAGGGGACACCCGTCCCGGGCCCCGACGTTGTGAGGGGCCCCAAGGTCCACCGATGGTATAGGCAGCTTGTCATAGATTAAAATAATGATATAAATCGTGCCAGCCGCGGCCCGCCCGCTGTGTAGTTAGACGTAATCAGTAACAAACTGCCCTTTATTTTTAAGCGTTTCTCCCAGCCCTGTGGTCACCACAGTGCCCCCCAGCCCAGCCAGTCCCTGTCCCGATCTCCCCTCCTCTCCGAGTCTTCCCCGCCCACCCGCTCTTTCTCTGTTCTGACTGATGCTGCTGCTGCGCCGGCAGCTGTGTGACTATAAAGTGTGGCTCCTCTCCGGCACTTACAGTGGAGTAGCCCAGGCTTCAGCAAGCCCCCTCTACCCACGGAGAGTGCGGTATGCCGGTAAGCTCCGCCCCCTTACTCCCCGCAGCGCCTCATATTGCTGCTGCGGCCAGCCATGCCTTGCACCTCCACGTCCACCATGAAACCCCCAGGCCCAGAGTCCCTCATCAGCATACAGCAGTGCACAAGAAGTGCGCTCTCCTGGGCACCAGTGAGTCAGACAGCCGGCGCCGGAGCCAGTAACTCAGCCTTCCTATGGGGTGGATGCAGGTTTGAGCTGTGCAGCACTTTAGGTCACTGGGCTGGGGGAGGGCACGGGGACACAATGGTTAGCATAACCACTGAGACTGTGTGATCAGTGGTCACTGTTTCAATCCCCCCCATGTTCTGTCCCAGCCTTTGTGTCAAACCCCCCCATGCTCTGTCACTATTCCATCCCCCCTATGTTCTATCCCTATTCCATCCACCCCCCCATCCCCGTGTTCAGTCCCAGCCATTGCTTCACCCCCCTGTGTTCTGTCACTATTTCACCCCCCCTCAATGTACTGTGCCCCCTGTGTTCTGTACCTATTCTGTCCCCCCATATTCAGTCCCAGCCAATGTGTCACCCCCCCATGTCCTGTCACAATTCCATCCCCCCCCCCGAGTTCTGTCCCTACTCCATCCCCCCCATGTTCAGTCCCACCTATTGTGTCACCCCCCTGTGTTCTGTCACTAATTAACCCCCCCCCTGTATACTGGCCCAGCCTTTGTGTCACCCCCCCATGCTCTGTCTATTGTACTTATTCTATCCCCCCTCCATGTTCAGTCCCAGCCAATTTGTCACCCCCCCCCATGTTCTGTCACAATTCCATCCCCCCCGTGTTCTGTCCCTATTCCATCCCCCCCTCCATATTCAGCCCCAGCTATTGTGTCATCCCCTCTGTGTTCTGTCACTATTTCACCCCCCCTCTATGTACTGTCCCAGCCATTGTGTCTCCCCCCCCCCTCGTGTTCTGTCACTAATTCACAACCACTTCTGTGTTCTGCCCCAGTCTTTATGTTACCCCCTCTGTGCTCTGCCACTATTACAAACCCCCCCCCCCCCCCATTGTGAAATATGGTAAGGGGCAAGTTTGCAAGGGGGGTGCTGTACACCCTGGCATCGGCCCTGCATGCATTGCATCTGCCCTTTTTTTAATCAGTATTTAGAACACCGTAAACCTTGTATTACTGTAGAATGCATATTTAGCTGTGTCTTAGACATATTCAGCAAATCAGACGTGGCCCCTGAGCCATCAGCTTCATGAGATCACATTTGGCCGGTTATGTGGGCATCTTGGAAGCATTTCGCATTTACTGTAAAATTGCTGCATCTACACGCTCCTTCCAATCCCTGTCCTGATCCCCTTGGCGCATGGAAGTACAAAATACGGGCATGTGTGTGTGTGTGTTGGGAAGGGGCCCACAGAGATATCAGTGTACCGGGCCCCAAGATTTCTGTTGCCGGCCCTGCCTACTACTATATATACTGCGCACAACTGAAATGCACCACAGGTATGGATGGATAGTATACTTGACGACACAGAGGCAGGTAGAGCAGTGGCCTACTGTACCGTACTGCTATATATTATATACTGGTGGTCAGCAAACTGTGCAAAACTGAAATGCACCACAGGTATGGATGGATAGTATACTTGACGACACAGAGGCAGGTAGAGCAGTGGCCTACTGTACCGTACTGCTATATATTATATACTGGTGGTCAGCAAACTGTGCAAAACTGAAATGCACCACAGGTATGGATGGATAGTATACTTGACGACACAGAGGTAGGTACAGCAGTGGCCTACTGTACCGTAATGCTATATATTATATACTGGTGGTCAGCAAACTGTGCAAAACTGAAATGCACCACAGGTATGGATGGATAGTATACTTGACGACACAGAGGTAGGTACAGCAGTGGCCTACTGTACCGTAATGCTATATATTATATACTGGTGGTCAGCAAACTGTGCAAAACTGAAATGCACCACAGGTATGGATGGATAGTATACTTGACGACACAGAGGTAGGTACAGCAGTGGCCTACTGTACCGTAATGCTATATATTATATACTGGTGGTCAGCAAACTGTGCAAAACTGAAATGCACAACAGGTATGGATGGATAGTATACTTGACGACACAGAGGTAGGTACAGCAGTGGCCTTCTGTACCGTACTCCTATATATTATATACTGGTGGTCAGCAAAATTATGCACTGTACTCCTACTATATACTACAATACAGCACAGATATGGAGTGTTTTTCAGGCAGACCCGTGTGAGAAAATAGGAGCCTGTTGCGGCCACAGTAGAAATAGATTGCACATATTCTTTAGCTTTACCAGTGTCATCAAACATATGGACCATGCAATCAACCGTGATTTTAATCTTTGCAGGGAACAATAGTGCAATTTTAATGTGGCTTTCAAATAAGGTTTTACACACTGGGGAGAATACCTGAGAGACAACAGGTGAGAAATCCTCGAATATCCCGAGTGAGTGGCCATCAACTGCAAAAGAGCTCAAGCATCTATATGAGCAGAGGATCTGCTGTTTATCCCTGAAATGTAGATACTTTGCAATTACAGGACATAGGTGAGAGGCATTGTTAGATCTCTCCATCCCCAACCTATGTGCTCTCATTGGGGGACACCTATGAGCTCTCATTGGGCACGCTGAGGGAGATATACCCAATGCGGCAGATAAAAAAGTTTGTAAATACTGCAGCAGGCCCAGACATTTTATAGATTCCGGAATCCCTATGAACCTGAGATTATTATGACAATTCCTTTTCTCAAGACCATCAATATTTTCAAGCATCAATTAGTGTCTCCCTGAGATATGGAGGAAGATTGAAGGGAAGTCCCAGTGTCCTCCACATTACTTGTACACTATTTAACAGTGTTGAGCCATTTAGTATGGGACTCTAGCTGGGAAACCACCAAAGTGAGTGTGCTGTGAATTTCTTTCAATTATTCCTACATGATGGGCTTAATAACCAGCAGCATTTCTTCAGCCGCTGCAGTAGTAGAGGGAGCAGCTAGAGAAGTCGAAGATTGTGTTCCACCCAGGTGTGGTAGCTCGAGGAGAGACTGATTGGCATGGGGAAGGGGGTGAGAGGAGGGCTGAAATGAAGACGGTTGTGCTTGTGTCTTAACAAATTTATTGTCAAGGTAAAATATTTGTGCATAACCTGTATAATCACAATAAATACACAGATTGTAGAAGGAAAATCTCTCAACCAGGAGACCAAGCTAGGTTACAAAAAATCTATGACAGAGGGCTTAAACTTGACCTGAAATGCTTTAAAATGCCAACATAAGTAATGACATACAATATAAAATGTGATCACTAGATGGCGGCAGTGGTACAGAGCTAATGTATAGTACAATGCTGTGAGTGCACTGAAGTGTCGATATGATAATCCAGTGAGAAGTCTCAAATTCAGAGCTAACAATAGCCCCTAATGGGTAAAATTAGGGGTGTGCGCTGGGCCATTTTTGGGGTGTTGTGTTTTGGTTTTGGATCTGTATCACCTTTGTGTTTTAGATCTGTGTTGGTTTTGGATCTGTATCTTTTAGAAAAAAAATCATAAAACAGCTACAATCACAGAATTTTCACAAGTTTTTGTTCCTACAGTATTTATTAACCTTAATAACATTAATTTCCACTCATTTCCATTCAGTTTTGACCAACCTCACAGCTGACAATATTATTCACCAACACGCCTGGCCGGCTAACTGGCCAACAGAGCAGCGGCACAAACACACAGCAGTTATTTCTGTTTAAAAATGTTTTAGAAATTAGTAATGTATTAGCAATAACCAATCAAACCAACTCACAACTACTATCAATAGAAAACAATCCAGCACAGAAATTTCCTGAAAATCATGTGTAGAATATCATTGCTCTAAAGGCAAACACCAAACAGCAGAGAAGAAAAAAAAAAAAAAATCATGTGTAAAATAGCAACAGCAGACATTGATGCCCACTACACAAGTGCGTGTTCTCAGTGCCCAGTCTTTACCTCCATCCTGGGGGCACTAGGTTACTGATGACTGCCACTCTGCGCCCATGTAAGGCCCCAATCAATCAGCCTTTTTGTCGAGCAGCTACCCAAAATCTCCCCAATCACAAAAAAACTGCATTTCGTACCTGTGTAGTACAGAATACTTTCGGACACACAGTTAAATATCAACCAGGTTACAGTGCTGGTCGTATACAGCGATGGTCGGATAAAGTGTCGGGCGGACACAGTGCGGGTTACCATGCAGGTTGGATACAATGCTGGTTACAGTATGGGTCAGATAAAAGGCAGAAGGATACAGTGTGGGTCAGATACTGGGGGTCATTCCGAGTTGTTCACTCATTGCCGATTTTCGCTATACTGCGATTAGTCGCTTACTGCGCATGCGCAAGGTTCACAGAGCGCATGCGCTTAGTTATTTTACACAAAAGTTAGGTATTTTACTCACGGCATAACAAAGCTTTTTCATCGCTGTGCTGATCGTAGTGTGATTGACAGGAAGTGGGTGTTTCTGGGCAGAACAACAAAAAGATAAATGAAGCGCTGTCCAGATCAGTACACACTTAAAACATGAAACATTTAATAGACATAACACATATAACATTAATCACACGGCTAGTGTATTAAAAAATACCTTTAAAATTATATTTATCCCCGTGGCCACTTCTCAATTAATCAACTTAATTACTGCAGTATTAGTCAACAGAGTTCCTCACATTTATATTTGCCAAAGAAAGTCAGAAAAAAAGCTTAGAGATGTTAGAAGCTCCTATAGAATCATAGAGCAATGATTATCTGCCAGTTCGTGACATTTGCCAGATGGAAACGGGCTCAAAGATGTTAGAAAAGCTCAATTAATGTCATATAGCAATATTCAACTGTTAGTTCATAGCATTTGCCAGATGAGGAAAATAAGCTTAGAAGATGGTAAAGATTCAAAGCATGCATGCAGATGGTTAGTGAAAAAGATGATTAATGATGGTTTCTGAGTGATCTCTTTCCAGAGAATATTTAAACTCCACAGTCCAGCGTGGCCACGCTTATGATTAAAACCAACACAACGTGTCTTCAGACCAGGAAACCAATTTGTGGAGTGACGTCTCACTCTTAATAATTACCACTCCGGTCCAAAGAATAATTCATTATTCTTTGGAAGAAGCCGCCGATCTGCACACAGGCGGAGAAACGCGTAAGAGGAGTGCTAATCACGGCGGTGATTTGTTGTATCCAACACTTGTACGTGAGGACCGGAGTGGTAATTATTAAGAGTGAGACGTCACTCCACAAATTGGTTTCCTGGTCTGAAGACACGTTGTGTTGGTTTTAATCATAAGCGTGGCCACGCTGGACTGTGGAGTTTAAATATTCTCTGGAAAGAGATCACTCAGAAACCATCATTAATCATCTTTTTCACTAACCATCTGCATGCATGCTTTGAATCTTTACCATCTTCTAAGCTTATTTTCCTCATCTGGCAAATGCTATGAACTAACAGTTGAATATTGCTATATGACATTAATTGAGCTTTTCTAACATCTTTGAGCCCGTTTCCATCTGGCAAATGTCACGAACTGGCAGATAATCATTGCTCTATGATTCTATAGGAGCTTCTAACATCTCTAAGCTTTTTTTCTGACTTTATTTGGCAAATATAAATGTGAGGAACTCTGTTGACTAATACTGCAGTAATTAAGTTGATTAATTGAGAAGTGGCCACGGGGATAAATATAATTTTAAAGGTATTTTTTAATACACTAGCCGTGTGATTAATGTTATATGTGTAATGTCTATTAAATGTTTCATGTTTTAAGTGTGTACTGATCTGGACAGCGCTTCATTTATCTTTTTGTTGTTCTGCATTTTTGGGAGGTAACAGTGACCTCTTAGGTGAAGCAGCAATCCTTGATCAGGTTAATTGTTTTTAATATCCCAGAACTTTTAATTATCTGCGCCCAGGTGTTTTTCTTGTTTCTGGGCAGAAACTGGCCGTTTTCTGGGAGTGTGCGGAAAAACGCAGGCGTTCGAGTTCCAAAACGCAGGAGTGGCTGAAGAAACGGGGGAGTGGTTGGGCAAACGCTGGGTGTGTTTGTGACGTCAAACCAGGAACGAAAAGGACTGAGCTGGTCGCAATGGCTAAGTAAGTCTGGAGCTACTCAGAAACTGCTAAGAAATTTCTATTCACAATTCTGCTAATCTTTCGTTCGCTATTCTGCTAAGCGAAGATACACTCCCAGAGGGCGGCGGCTTAGCGTGTGCAATGCTGCTAAAAGCAGCTAGCGAGCGAACAACTCGGAATCACCCCCACAGTGCAGATTACAGTGCAGCTTGGATACAGTGCAGGTCAGAGTGCGGACTGGATATAATGCAGGTTCAGCGGTGCAAGTATGCGGGTACGTAGTACTCTTAAGGATTTGTCAGCGGGTACGCAGTACCACTTGCCACACACTTTGCCATTACCACAATTATAATGTGCCACAAAGCAACAAGACCATGGTGCTTGGTAGCTTACTGGGAGTGCGACAGTGCTGTATTTTCCTGTTATAATGGAGGCATTACTGTATATTGTTATTAAATTGGGGGCATTACTATATATTTCTATTATACTGGAGGTATCACTATATATTTCTATTATACTGGAGGCATTACTATATATTTCTATTATACTGGAGGTATCACTATATATTTCTATTATACTGGAGGCATTACTATATATTTTTAGCCTTGATTCCATATTCCCCCCAAAAAAGGGTCTGTTGTGTGGCCACGCTGCTAGTATCATGTAGCCAGTGGCGTCATGAGGGGGGTGCGGGGGGTGCGGCCCGCACCCGGGTGTCACCCCTCCATGGGGTGACACCAAATAGAGCAGCCGCACACCCCCATCAGCACATTCTCATCCAGTGTCACGTCCGCGGCAGTGTGCACACCCCGCCTCCCCAGTAGTAAGCGCCGCTCTCAATGCCGGCCCGCTATCAATACACACCCGCCCGGCATCTCCAACCCTGCACAACACCGCCGCGGCCGGGTCTCGGGAAGCGCACACAGCGTGATGTGCTATCAATGCACACCCGCCCGGCGCCTCCAACCCTGCAGAACACCGCCGCGGCCGGGTCTCGGGAATCGCACACAGCGTGATGTGATGATGTTATCACGCATGCTAGTGCCGCTTGCCATGCTGGGAGGGAGAAGTGGGAGGGGACTGTGACCTGTAGTAGGAGTGCAGCAGCTTCGTTACAAGAGGGAGGATCGGCTCTGCAGTCAAGTGCGCACCTCAGTCTTCAGCAGCAGTCACTCCCTGGATTGTGGCTTCTGCCAGTTCAGTGTGTTCAAAAACGTGATCAAAAGTTAGTATTTACAGCTAGAAAAATACACTGCCGATTAAATATATATATGTATACTCCAAAATGAGGTCCGGCACTCGGGTCAACGTGTGGAAAAATGCAGCGGTGCCCTCCTCGTGGACTATCAAATACCACCAAATATGTAGACAGGCGCAGGCGGTACTCAGCAGGCTGAAATCAGACCGGATATGATAATCACTTTAATGGAAACGGGCCGACATGTTTCGGAGAAACCCTCTCAGTCCTCTGGTCCTGAGGACGGAGAGGGTTTCTCCGAAACATGTCGGCCCGTTGCCATTAAAGTGATTATCATATAAGCTCCGATTTCAGCCTGCTGAGTGCCGCCTGCGCCTGTCTACATATATGTATATATTTTTTCCCCTAAAGAGTGTATTGAAATCAGTACCATTTATTTGTACCAAATAAACTGTTCATTTCAATATAATCCAGTATTACTTTAAGTTAATTATATATATATATATATATATATTTATTCTCGTCGGCGCGGCACTCAGCTTCTCAGTATAAAAGATACGGACAAGTACTGCTTATCAACGTTTCAATATATTTTCATATTTTCATCCTGACGAAAATATATGAAGATATATTGAAACGTTGATAAGCAGATCTTGTCCGTATCTTTTATACTGAGAAGCTGAGTGCCGCTGAGAATCTATACTTACCTGTTTTACTTTTATTGATTATCAGTCATCATCTTTATGCCATATTCAGAATCATGGGTAACACACGAAAAAACCTCATTGCATTGCAAGACAGTTTGTGGCCAGAAAGTTATGAAACTGTTGAGTGTAATAATTTAGGCGTTGAGTCTAATTCACCTAACCCATGTAAATGTTATTACATTTAGGCTGTGCATATGATATTGTAATTTAAAGGTATAATATTAATTTTATTAGCTGTTCATGTCACTACTATTGCCATTGCATCCAGTGATATACAGGAATTATGATTTACAAGTACAACTAGTACTAGTACATTACTAAGGGTTCCGTGTGGTGTGATACAGGAGGAGGACTATGGTGGGGGGGGAGGGGGGGTGGAGGGGGGTGACACCATGAGTTATCACACCGGGTGACACCAACCCTAGTGACGCCTCTGCATGTAGCCACTCCCACAAGCAGCAAGTGGCCACGCCCCCTAACAACACATGACCACGTTTATTTTTCGGCACTCAGTACCACTAAGAAAATATTTTTACTTGCACCACTGTGCAGGTTACAGTGTAGACGGATACAGTGCAAGGTCTGATACAGTGCAAGATACAGTGCAAGTCGGATACAGTGTGGGATACAGTCCGAGTCGGATACAGTGCAGGTTGGATACAGTGTGGGTTGGACACAGTGTAGGTTACAGTGCAGGTTGGATACAGTGCGCATCAAATACAGTGTGGAATACAGTGTGGTTCGGATACAGTGCAGTTTACAGTGTGGGTTGGATACAGTGTAGGGCAGATACAGTGTGGGTTGGATTTGTTTGGGGGTCTGGACTAGGGATTGCCACAGGAGTGGAGCGAGGAAGGCTGGGTCAGAAGCTAGGTGGCTTAATATAACTTCTTCATGCAGGATGGGAGAAAGTAAAGAGAGATAAGGTGACAAGCCTCGGATTGAATCCTGTCGGATTGCTTGAACACAAAGACTTAGATGGTGGGATGCGAAACAGTACCAGCTATTTACAGTGCATCCGGAAAGTATTCACAGCGCTTCACTTTTTCCACATTTTGTTATGTTACAGCCTTATTCCAAAATGGAATAAATCCATTTTTTCCCTCACAATTCTACACACACTACCCCATAATGACAATGTGAAAAAAGTTTTTTGAGATTTCTGCAACTTTATTAAAAATAAAAAAATAAGAAATCACATGTACATAAGTATTCACAGCCTTTGCTCAATACTTTGTTGATGCACCTTTAGCAGCAGTTACAGCCTCAAGTCTTTTTGAATATGATACCACAAGCTTGGCACACCTATCTTTGGGCAGTTTCGCCCATTCCTCTTTGCAGCACCTCTCAAGCTCCATCAGGTTGGATGAGAAGTGTCGGTGCACATCCATTTTCAGATCTCTCCAGAGATGTTCAATCAGATTTAAGTCTGGGCTCTGGCTGGGCCACTCAAGGACATTCATAGAGTTGTCCTGTAGCCACTCCTTTGATATCTTGACTTGTGCTTAGGGTCGTTGTCCTGCTGAAGAATGAACCGTCACCCCAGTCTGAGGTCAAGAGCGCTCTGGAGCAGGTTTTCATCCAGGATGTCTCTGTACATTGCTGCATTCATCTTTCCCTCTCTATCCTAACTAGTCTCCCAGTTTCTGCCACTGAAAAGCATCCCCACAGCATGATGCTGCCACCACCATGCTTCACTGTAGGGATGGTATTGGCCTGGTGATGAGCGGTATCTGGTTTCCTCCAAACATGACGCCTGTTTCTCATGGTCTGAGAGTACTTCAGGTGCATTTTGGAAAACTCCAGGCGGGCTGGCATGTGCTTTTTTTTTTTACTAAGGAATGGCTTCCGTCTGGCCACTCTTCCATACAGGCCTGATTGGTGGATTGCTGCAGAGATGGTCGTCATTCTGGAAGGTTCTCCTCTCTCCATAGGAATGCTGTAGCTCTGACAGAGTGACCATCAGGTTCTTGATCACCTCTCTGACTAGGGCCCTTTTCCCCTAGATGGACGACCAAATCTAGGAAGAGTCCTGGTGGTTCCGAATTTCTTCCATTTATGGATGATGAAGGTCACTGTGCTCATTGGGACCTTCAAAGCTGCAGATATTTTTCTGTACCCTTCCCCAGATTTGTGCCTTAAGACAATCCTGTCTCGGAGGTCTACAGACAATTCCTTTGACTTCATGCTTGGTTTGTGCTCAGACATGCACTGTCAAGTGTGGTACCTTATATAGACACGTGTGCGCCTTTCCAGATCATGTACAATCAACTGAACTTATCCCAGGAGGACTCCAATTAAGATGTAGGAACATATCAAAGATGATCAGTGGAAACAGGTTGCACCGGAGCTCAATTTTGAGCTTCATGGCAAAGGCTGTGAATACTTATGTATATGTGATTTCTTAGTTTTTTATTTTTAATAAATTTGCAAAAAAATAAAAAAAATAAAAATTCACGTTGTCATTATGGGGTATTGTGTGTAGAATTTTGAGGACAAAAATGAATTTATTCCATTTTGGAATAAGGCTGTAATATAACAAAATATGGAAAAAGTGAAGCGCTGTGAATCCTTTCCGGATGCACTGTACGATTGCTGGGTTATGACCAGCTACTAAACTTGGGTGCTGGGATGCTGGGCAGTACCAGCTTCTCAGGATTACCAGATTATGATCAGTTACTTAGGCACAGGTGCTGGGATAGGGAGCAGAACCAGCTTCTCAGGATTACTGGGTTGTAACCAGTTTCTTAGGCTCATGTGCTGGAGTGCCAAGCGGTACCAGCTTCTCAGAATTACTGGGTTGCGACTACTAACTGATTGCTGGATGCCGGGTTGCGAAGCAGTATGGGCTATACAGGGTTGCTGGAGTATGACCAGTTACTCAGGATTGCTGGACGGAGTCATTGGGTGCTATGGTGTTAACTGCACAGGAGTCAATTAGCATGCTGCTAGACAGAGAGATTTTCAGCAGACGTCACAGCAGGTCTGTAGACAACAAAACACTGTCAACCAGAAAGTGCCTTTGCACAGACACATGAGTCTGTGATGATTGGTCAGTGGAGTCATCTGACCGCTAACTGACTCCCGACTGGATCTTGACCGGTCAGCTGATCTCTATTGTCATAGCTGCTCCCTGTTGATACAGCTTTATGCTTTACTCCATTGGTGCTCCACAGATAGGTGGCAAGAACTGAGATGGCAGCGCCTGGTGCTAAGTTCCCTGTGGGACACCAATCACCACGGCTGCTGAGAGAGGAGATTGACAATGACCCAATGGCCGCCAACAGAGACATGCGGGCACATCACTCCAGAGTGGGAGAGGTGAGAAAGCGCCCAGGAGGGCAGTGCCACACGCAGTAATTTTGTGACACAGGGTACTTCAAACTACCAGCTGATCCAGGGGACAAGATGATGGCTCAACCTACCGCTCAGCAGCATGAGCTGGACACTGGGGATTTATAGCAATGGGAGGTCATAAGCATACCTCCCAACTGTCCTGATTTTGGGTCTGTCCCGCTGTGCCACTTGGGGGCCGCAGTGTCCCGTGGTGGTGGGGGGAGCAGTTGGGAGGCTCCTGTCACTGCTGCTCTGCTTAGCAGGGCAGCGGAGACTAGACACTGTGCACATGCACACATCGTCTATTCACAGATGACAGAGGGAGAGAGTGCATGCCAGTAGCTCACGGAGCACTGGGCATGCCCCCTCAGTGACGAACATGAGGGCGTGGCTCACGATTGCAGCACTCTCGCAAAGCAACACCCACTTTCACATAGGCCATGCCTCCTTTTTAAAATCGGCCGCGCATACTGTATGTCCTGCTTCTCATGTCAGAAATGTTGGGAGGTATTCATCAGTGTCACACTACACTCTCTGGGCTTCCCTCCCAACGTCCAGTGCTATGTATTGTAACCAACTTCTGTCCCAGGAATTAAGTGAAAACTAGAGGATGGGAGAGCCCTCATTAAAATGCTGCCACATGCGATGCCCACCAAAATCCAGAACACATCTTTTACCTGTATTTTTTAAGATTGTATTTCCATGTGATCATCTGAAACGGAGGCTTGGAATGCATAGAGCTTTCCAATCACTGTAGATATCATGTGATCAGGGCCGGCTCTACCATCAAGCCGCTTTACATGACTGCCTAGGGGCGCCATCTCGGAGGCAGGGATGGATTTAGGGGTGAGGGTGCCCATAGGCACAACAGTAACAACTGCTCCTGCTGGCCTAATTGTATTATTTTTATTGATTGGTTATAAGCCGTCATTTGATGATAGTCAATTTAATAGAACGATAAAAGAAAGCCAGTAACTATGACATTTTAATAATGTACACATATTACTAAGTAGGACAGCCTCCAGGGTCAGTATGTGCATGTATTTTCCATTTACACTCCATTCAAAATGGGATATGGTACAGTGGAAATATTTTGCAGTTACTGTTCCTTTTTGGGCAGACAGTACCAAAACAAGCATCCAAGTACTGCCCCTTTTGGTAAACTCACCACTGCCTGGAAGGCTCCACTGAATTCATCTAGCAAAAAACGGAAGGATCTCTCTGTATGCAGCCCGAGGAGCACCTGTATCAGATACGGTAAAAAGTGACAGGACTATTTTTATAGTTTATTAAATTCTACACACTGGAGGTGCAATCCAAATTTTGATCTGATGGTCCGTTTGAGCGTTATCGTTCACGCAACGCAAGCCACGCATCTGTAATGATGTCATTATGTCAACCTCCTTTTCATCCCCTTAGGGGAGGTTTATAAAAATTCTAATTACATAGTTTTCCTATTTCCCGGCTGAAGCATACCTATGTTAAATGTCAGCTTCCTAACATATCAGGAAGTAAGAGTGAGAGATACAGTAACAAGTGACAGGATCATTTTTGTAGTTTATTAAATTCTACACACTGGAGGTGTAATCCAAATTTGGATCTGATTGTCTGTTTGGGCGTTATCGTTCACGCAACGCAAGCCATGCATCGGTAATTACATCATTATTTCAACCCCCTTTTCATCCCCTTAGGGGAGGTTTATAAAAATTCTAATTACATAGTTATTCAATTAACCACCTGAAATTTCAGCTTCCTAACATATCAGGAAGTAAGAGAATTAATGATACTGTAAGTCAGTCAGTCAGTCAGTCAGTCAGTGAGTGAGGGCTTTACACACACACATATATATATATATATATATATATATATATATATATATATATAAATAAAAAAGGCATTTGTTTCCCCCAGCACCCTGAATGATAACCGTAACCAGATATAAATTCCACATAATAATAGAATTCAGAGATCTTCGTTACACATATTTGCGCAAATGTGTGAATAAGCCCCAAAGCCGCATCAAGGCGTCTCTGTATATTTGGGGTCCCTAGCGCTATATCTAGGTGCAGGGTGTGGCACCCCAAAACACCAGCAGGTTGGTAGCTCTTAGCTTAGACATATTGTAGTAAGGAGCCATTATCATGTGGCTCCTTGCTGGTTAATTTTAGACCCAGATTGGGGTAATGGAGGTGTGAGGTGTGGTGCCTCTGGACTGGCTGAGCTGGATGGCCTTAGTGTGGCATACCTTTACATTCTATTAACACTTTTCACTTATTTATTTTTTAAACACTATTTCTCTATTTTAATTGCATTTCATTTTTGTATCACTTTCTCTATAGCTTTCGGCTTCCTAAATACTAATTTATTAACACTATAGTTTTTTCACTGGCATGCTACGCTGGGCTTTCTGGCTTATGCTGGTGTTTTGGGGTGCCACACCCTGCACCCAGATATAGCGCTAGGGACCCCAAATATACAGAGACGCCTTGATGCAGCTTTGGGGCTTATTCACACATTTGCGCAAATATGTGTAACGAAGATCTCTGAATTCTATTATTATGTGGAATTTATATCTGGTTACGGTTATCATTCAGGGTGCTGGGGGAAATAAATGCCTTTCACACACACACATATATATACACATATGCACAGGAATATGGTGTACTGTCTACAGTGCTATTGCTATATATATTTAACAAGGGGCCCAGAACATGCACTACTGGTTAGACAAGCCTCTAAGCATGGGCCCCTATACACATTATATATATATATATATATATATATATATATATATATGTGTGTGTGTGTGTGTGTGACGTGCACCGGAAATTTTTCGGGTTTTGGATTCGGTTCCGCGCCAGTGTTTTGGATTCGGACGTGTTTTGGCAAAACCTCCCTTAAAATTTTTGGTCGAATTCGGGTGTGTTTTGGATTCGGGGTGTTTTTTTTCAAAAACAGCTTAAATCATAGAATTTGGGGGTAATTTTGATCCTATAGTATTATTAACCTCAATAACCATAATTTCCACTCATTTCCAGTCTATTCTGAACACCTCACACATCACAATATTATTTTTAGTCCTAAAATTTGCACCGAGGTCGCTGGATGACTAAGCTAAGCGACCCAAGTGGCCGGTACAAACACCTGGCCCATCTAGGAGTGGCACTGCAGTGTCAGACAGGATGGCACTTAAAAAAATTGGCCCCAAACAGCACATGATGCAAGGAAAAGAGAAAAAGAGGTGCACTGTGGTCGCTGGATGGCTAAGCTAAGCGACACAAATACCTCAATATCACAGGAATTATTAGTTCTAATCAATGGTATTATTGGTTCAAATCACTGGAAGAAAGTGACAAAATCACAGGAATTATTCGTTCTAATCAATGGTATTACTGGTCCAAATCACTGGAAGAAAGTGACAAAATCACAGGAATTATTCATTCTAATCAATGGTATTATTGGTCCAAATCACTGAAAGAAAATGACAAAATCACAGAAATTATTTGTTCTAATCAATGGTATTATTGGTCCAAATCACTGGAAGAAAATGACAAAATCACTGGAATTAAATGGCAGTAATGTCGGGAATTATATCAAATGGCAGTACCACTGGACATATACGGAAGTGTCAGACAAAATGGCACTTAAAAAAATAGTCCCCAAACAGCACATGTTGCACAGAAAAGAGAAAAAAAGGTGCACTGTGGTCACTGGATGGCTAAGCTAAGCGACACAAATACCTCAATATCACAGGAATTATTTGTTATAATCAATGGTATTAATGGTCCAAATCACTGGAAGAAAATTACAAAATCACAGGAATTATTTGGCAAGATCACTGTAATTAATAATTATAAATCACTGATATTAATTGGTAAAATCTTGCTATTGCCTGCCTAGTGAACTGGAATCTAGATGGGATTTTGTACCGGGGACACAATAACTTCATCAATTGTCTAAATCCCAATGCACTAATGGAGGAAAACAGGTGCACGTCTTAACAGCGCACTGATTATACTGATCACTGATGATACTACGGAGAACTGACACCGAGTAGCGAGAACAGCACTGGACTATTGTACTGTAGTATACTGGTCCCCACAATGCAGCACAGATATTGAGCACTGATCCGGAGAATAGAACTGAGTCTGACACGGAGCTGCAAGATACAGCAATGGACAACTGTACTATACTACTATATACTGGTGGTCACAATGCAGCACTGTACTACTATATACTGGTCCCCACAATGCAGCACAGATATTGAGTACTGATCCGGAGAATAGAACTGAGTCGGACACGGAGCTGCAAGATAACGCTATGGCCTACTGTACTGTACTACTATATACTGGTGGTCACCACAATGCAGCACTGTACTACTATATACTGGTCCCCACAATGCAGCACACTGAGCACAGATATTGAGCTTTTCAGGCAGAGAATGTAGCTACGTCCTCTCTGCTCAATCGACAATGCACGAGTGAAAATGGCGGCGACGCGCGGCTCTTTATATGGGATCCAAATCTCGCGAGAATCTGACAGGGGGATGATGACGTTTTCCCCCGTTCGGGTTTTGCGTCTTAGGCGGGAAGAACCGAGGCTGCCTCGGACCCGTATAAACCACGTGAAGTTCGGGGGGGTTCGGATCTCGACGAATATCCGAACCCCCCCGAACTTCTGGGGGGTTCGAATATCCGTCGAGATCCGAACCCCCCCAAACTTCACGTGGTTTATACGGGTCCGAGGCAGCCTCGGTTCTTCCCGCCTAAGACGCAAAACCCGAACGGAGGAAAACGTCATCATCCCCCTGTCGGATATATATACTGCAGATAACCCGGCAGCACTCAAACAGTCTGGCTGATAAGGTAAATGCAAGGATCTTTATTAGAGCATCCAACGGCGTTTCGGGGTTCTACCCCGTCGTCAGGGACAAAATGTTCACAATGAGCACAAAACATACTAATATACATGCACCAACATCTGAAACACATTAAAATTAAACTAAAATGGAGCTCACCTGTCAGACGCGTTCGGCTTCCGCCATCCCCGTGCACGCCGAGCAGGGTGCGCCTGAAGATGACGTCAGCCGGCGTCGCCGGACACGTGAGAGCCGCACGGAAGGCTTGTTGCTAGGTGAACCTAAACAAAACACAAGACAATACTATAAAGGCGGACATATTACATTCACCACAGTGCAACATAAAAAATTTAAAATAACAAGCCCATATAACAATACACATACATATATTAATTAAAGGCCACTATTGTTTACCCGATCATTTTAAATTTGCTGAAAACTATACATAAAATTATTATCATCGTATATATATTTCATAAGATGTAATACTAAAGCCCAATAAAGAATTTCATAAAGGACAACTGGACAGCTCAAAGGGTACCCGTGTGTTACTACTAGACATTAACATCATCACCTTATCACAGGAAGGATTGTAACCCGAGATGTTCATTTAAACCCCCCGGTGCTAAAGTACTCAATGTGAATATCCACCTACTTGCCCTTTGTAATAGTGTGTTCCCTCTATTGCCTCCTCTATGAGAGGGCGGCACATGATCTATGATAATTGCTCGGATACTAGCTATATTATGACGAGCCTGTAGGCAGTGCCGTGCCACAGGTTGGTCACTGGACCCTTTCTCCAACGATTGTTTTATGGAGCTCCGATGTCCAGCCATGCGTTCACGGAACTGGCGCTGAGTTTTGCCCACGTATGCCAACCCGCAGGGGCACTTGAGCATATAGATCACATACGTGGTAGTACAAGTGACTCTGTGATTGATTTTAAACATTTTTCCAGATGAAGGATGATGAGAAATGGAACCAGTAAGGAGGGTGTTACATGTTGAGCACCCTAAGTACTTAAAGCAACCTAATTTAGGTCTAAGGAAATGGGATTGACGCTGCTCAGTTAAAGGAAAAACGTCAAGTTTCACCACTTTATCCGTTAAATTAGTACCTCTTTTATAACTGGGCAGTAGTCGACTATTGTGTAAGGCTGGTAAATCCTTATCTGTGCTTACTATAGGTAAAAGCGCTTTAGCCTTTTTGGTGGTACATTCTGTGTCAACTCTGTACTTGTTAACCCAAGGGATAACTGTCTTAATATCCATTACATTATGTGATGCTGTCTTTGATCGGCCTCTTAGTGTGTCCTCTCTAGACATATTAAGGACCTTACGTTTGAGGGTCAACAGTTCTTTTTGGGGGTATCCTCTGTCAATAAACTTTGTCATCATAGAGTCTATAGCCTGTTCACATTCAGCTGGATCAGACGTGATACGCCTGACTCTCAGAAATTGAGAGTACGGAATGCCTTTACGCAAGGCAAGGGGATGAAAACTGCCATGACTAAGTAATGAGTTTCTATCAGTAGGCTTGATATAAATGGATTTCTTGATGGTACCATCCTGTATCAAGATCATAACATCAAGAAAATGAATGGACACTTTACTCATTTCATAAGTGAATTTAATGACACTATCCGTGTCATTATGCGTTTCCAACACGGACTGCAGTGATTCTCCAGTATCTAACCAAAAGATAAGCAGGTCGTCAATATGATGCCTATAATAAAATAGTTTTGAATTAACTTGCTGTTTGTTAAAGAAAAGCTCGCTTTCTATTTGAAGCATATAAGCGTTCGCGTACGATGGGGCCACTGGGGACCCCATCGCACAACCTGCTATCTGTAGATATATTTTACCATTAAAGGAAAAATAATTGTGGGTAAGTACCAAATGCAAAAGAAGCGAGAAAAACGAAATAGAAGGTCCCTTGTATAGTTGGTTATCAGAAATCAAAGATCTCACCGCTTCCACACCTGCTGAATGCAGTATGCAGGTGTATAGGCTGGTGACATCAGCCCCACACATCACAAGATTCTCAGGCACAGTACCTAATTGTTGTAACTCTATTAATAAAGTGGTAGTGTCCTTCAAGTAGGACAATGTACCTTGTATACAAGGATTTAAATAGGAATCCAAGCTTTAGTGTCCTGTGCAACCCCCTGGACAGAACCTTAATTAAGGTTCTGTCCAGGGGGTTATCCTTCGTCCCAACTACCCGACCTGATCCCTTCCAGTGGAAGGCTGATGTATTTTAATTGCACAGGACACAATTATTTTTCCTTTAATGGTAGAGCAGGTTGTGCGATGGGGTCCCCAGTGGCTCCATCGTACGCGAACGCTTATATGCTTCAAATAGAAAGCGAGCTTTTCTTTAACAAACAGCAAGTTAATTCAAAACTATTTTATTATAGGCGTTCTATTGACGACCTGCTTATCTTTTGGTTAGATACTGGAGAATCACTGCAGTCCATGTTGGACACGCATAATGACACGGATAGTGTCATTAAAATCACTTATGAAATGAGTAAAGTGTCCATTCATTTTCTTGATGTTATGATCTTGATACAGGATGGTACCACCAATACATCCATTTATATCAAGCCTACTGATAGAAACTCATTACTTAGTCATGACAGTTTTCATCCCCTTGCCTTGCGTAAAGGCCTTCCGTACTCTCAATTTCTGAGAGTCAGCCGTATCACGTCTGATCCAGCTGAATGTGAACAGGCCATAGACTCTATGATGACAAAGTTTATTGACAGAGGATACCCCCAAAAAGAACTGTTGACCCTCAAACGTAAGGTCCTTAATATGTCTAGAGAGGACACACTAAGGGGCCGATCAAATACAGCATCACATAATGTAACGGATATTAAGACAGTTATCCCTTGGGTTAACAAGTACAGAGTTGACACAGAATGTACCACCAAAAAGGCTAAAGCGCTTTGGCCTATAGTAAGCACAGATAAGGATTTACCAGCCTAACACAATAGTCGACTACTGCCCAGTTATAAAAGAGGTACTAATTTAGCGGATAAAGTGGTGAAACTTGCTGCTTAGTTAAAGGAAAAACGTTGTCAGTCCCATTTCCTTAGACCTAAATTAGGTTGCTTTAAGTGCTTAGGGTGCTCAACATGTAACACCCTCCTTACTGGTTCCATTTCTCATCATCCTTCATCTGGAAAAATGTTTAAAATCAATCACAGAGTCACTTGTACTACCACGTATGTGATCTATATGCTCAAGTGCCCCTGCGGGTTGGCATACGTGGGCAAAACTCGGCGCCAGTTCCATGAACGCATGGCTGGACATCGGAGCTCCATTAAACAATGCCCTTTGAGAAAGGGTCCAGTGACCAACCTGTGGTACGGCAATGCCTACAGGCTCGTCATAATATAGCTAGTATCCGAGCAATTATCATAGATCATGTGCCGCCCTCTCATAGAGGAGGCAATAGAGGGAAGACACTATTACAAAGGGAAAGTAGGTGGATATTCACATTGAGTACTTTAGTACCGGGGGGTTTAAATGAACATCTCGGGTTACAATCCTTCCTGTGATAAGGTGATGATGTTAATGTCTAGTAACACACGGGTACCCTTTGAGCTGTCCAGTTGTCCTTTATGAAATTCTTTATTGGGCTTTAGTATTACATCTTATGATATATGTATACGATGATAATAATTTGATGTATAGTTTTCAGCAAATTTAAAATGATCGGGTAAACAATAGTGGCCTTTAATTAATATATGTATGTGTATTGTTATATAGGCTTGTTATTTACATTTTTTTATGTTGCACGGTGGTGAATGTAATATGTCCGCTTATAGTATTGTCTTGTTTTTTGTTTAGGTTCACCTAGCAACAAAAACAGAAATAGGTTATGATAAAATACCGTGCGCCAATACTGGCTGCCCTTGAGTTCAAGATGGATGGAAAAGTGTCACCCAACACTTCAGTTATCAAGACAACGAAGAAATACCATTTGAATCCAGGGGCGCTCATAAAAAACGTTTTCTGGAGGAGGAGTCAAAGGTTTTAGGATCTGACACTGGTGGAAACCCAGCTCCCACAAAAAGCGTGAATGTCTACTCGTAAAAACAGTAGACCAACATTTTAGGTACAAGACGCACTAAAAGACTTTTGTTATTTGGTCTTTACTTGTCTATACATAATACGCTATGAGTATTTATTTTATTTGTTTTTTATGAGCGTCCCTGGATTCAAATGGTATTTCTTCGTTGTCTTGTCACCTAGCAACAAGCCTTCTGTGCGCCTCTCACTTGTCCGGCGACGCCGGCTGACATCATCTTCAGGCGCACCCTGCTCGGCGTGCACAGGGATGGCGGAAGTCGAACGCGTCTGACAGGTGAGCTCCGTTTTAGTTTAATTTAATGTGTTTCAGATGTGGGTGCATGTATATTAGTATGTTTTGTGCTCATTGTGAACACTTTGTCCCTGACGACGGGGTAGAACCCCGAAACGCCGTTGGATGGTCTAATAAAGATACTTGCATTTACCTTATCAGTCCAGACTGCTTGAGTGCCGCCGGATTATCTGCAGCATATTGAGTGGGAGCTTACCACTTACAGAGGGCACCGCAGCGCCTCAATTTCACTATCCCTCGAGGAGTGCCGGGTGAACATTTCTATATATAATATATATATATATATATATATATACACACACACACACACATACATATATATATATATATATATATATATATATGAGAGAGAGAGAGAGAGAGAGAGAGAGAGACACCAGCGGTGCGGCACTCAGGTATCCAGGAATATATACAGACACTGTCTGTTCTAGCAACGTTTCAGTTTTATCAACTTTTTTCAAGCTACAAAATACAGACAAACATCAACATAAGTTTATAGGTATCTCCCACCACATGTGAATGTCCGCTGTCCGACCCTGGACCGCTCACGCACTCGGCGGCAGCTTTCTAAAGACATCATCACGCTCAGACTCGGGCTCTGACAGCATGATCTGTGTTTGCTATCACCATAGTAACGTTTATCCCTCTGACAATATAAAATACATAAATTTTAAAGATGTGGATATTGGCTTTATAACTCCAGAAGTGCAAACACTTTTGATTCCGGAATTTCCTCTTACTGCTTTGTTCAATACCATACCCAAAATTCACAAGCAGATTGATCCGCCGCCAGGACATCCTATCGTGTCGGCCAGAAACTCTTTACTTCAACCAACAGCTATACTATTGGATACTTTGCTACAATCATTGATACAAGAGGAACCTAGTTTTCTCTTGGATACAACTGCATTTCTTAATAAATTTAAAATTCTACCAGTAATTCCTGAGTGATGTTGGTTAATTACTATAGATGTGGTTGATCTTTATACCTCAGTCCCACACAAATTTGGATTAGCTGCAGTAAAGAGATTCTTGGGAAAAAAAGAATATATTTCCAATAGCACATATAGGGATGATTTTAGCTTTATTGGAGATTATTTTGACAAAAACTTTTTCCTCTTTAACAACCAATTCTTTCTACAGACTCGGGGCTACATGATGGGATCTAGCACAGCTCCGATGTATGCGAATATAGTGATGTATGCTGTAGAAGAGGAATTATTTTATGCGAATACATCTCTAATGTCTGGACTAGTTATGCTTTGTCACCATATAGATGACTTATCTGTATTTTGGAGTGAGGATGAACATGATTTTGTTTATGCCATTAATAACTATAATTGCTTTAGGTGGTCCCATCAAGTTCACCTGACATGAGCCAGAAAGAAATTGATTATTTGGATGTTAAAGTATGTCTTATTAATAAACAAATTCAAACATCCGTATACTCAAACCAACTGACAGGAATTTGCCTTTACAGGCACATACTGTAGCTGTCATGCAAAACGTTTGATAAGAGGACTGCCTTACTCTAAGATGGTAAGAATCAAACGTATTAACAACAATCCAGACATAGCCGACTCTCAAATAGAGTTAATTGAAAAATGTTAAATGATGGGTTACTCTATAAAGCTAGTAGCAGAGGCTAAACAAAAAGTAACAAGATTGATCAGGGACAGCCTACTGAATAAAACAAGTGGGTTGACATCGGCCACAGCAAAACTTCCATGGGTTAATACATTTAACAACTTGTCACCTACTATTAATAAAATAGTTAAGCAACAATGGCCCATTGTAGGCTCTGATAAAAATTTGGGATTACAAAACACTTACCGAATGCCCTGTTATTACAGAGGGAGAAACCTCCGGGATCTCTTAGTAAAAACCAATGTATCTAAAAAATCTACATCCTCCAATGTATCTACTCTTCTTTCAGGCCCCCAAAAATTAGGCTGCATCAAGTGTACTTGTGTAACTTGTCAATTCCTTTTCACAGGAGACACATTTTGTCATCCCCGTACTGGACAAAAGCTTGAAATTGGACATTTATTAAATTGCAATTCCACCCATAGAGTGTAAGCTTGCGAGCAGGGCCCTCCTACCTCTATGACTGTTTTAACCCGGTTTTGTCTTCTAATTGTGTCCAGTTGTAAAGTGCAACGGAATTTGCTGCGCTATATAAGAAACTGTTAATAAATACATTGTGTACCAGATTATATGTCCATGCGGATTAAGTTATATAGGAAAAAAACGGAATGAAAATTCAAGGAGTGGATGATGGCACACTGCTCAGCTCATGGCTCATGCCATAGAATCTGGTACAAATGAGCAACCTGCAGCGCTGTATTTTGCTGAGGCCAAACATGCTCTTAATAGTCTACGCTATAGAAGGATTGATCAAATACCCCCACATATCAGAGGGAGGCATAAGCGTGCGCAGCTAATTTTATTAGGGGGTGCACCGCAGGAGGGGCTTGTCTAGAATTGCCTTTTAGGCGTCTCTGCCACTGCCTTTTGAGCGTGTCTAGCACTATTTTACAGTCTCTCAGTAAAATCGCATAGCTTAATCTAATTTCTCTCTGGTTCCTAATGATAATGAAGATATAATACATCCCAGAGAAATAAAATTAAACCAGCCAGTACTTTCTATCTACTATGCCATAACCCTGAGCTCTAGCTGCCACTGCATCGCATCGCTGCTTACACTTTTCCCAACCTATCCCTGACCCAGTGGCAGAACTAGTAGCAAGTGGTGAGCCGAGGAGCATATGCACCCCCCCCCACCCCTTCCCCCCCCCCCCCCACGCCACCCATCCCCAAGCACCTACACCCTGGTTTTAAGTGGGCCAATCTGTAAAGTATGGGAGATTTAGGGGGCGTCTCTCCTATTTCTAAATCCCGCTCCTCACTGACCGAAGCCCTCCTGCAGCGGCAACCATTTGAAACATGGCGTCGGCCATCAGCCTATCAAAGCTCGCAGTCCGGCAGCCAATCAAGAGCCGCCACGGCCAGTCCGCGAGCTCTGATTGGCTGGCAGCCAACACCATATTTAGAACGAACGTGCACGGGATCGATCTGCATGTGAGGTGGGGGCTGGACATGATTAGGGGGCAGTGCTTAAAGTGGGCCGGAACGGGGCGGAACTGCGTTCCGTCACTTCAAATTGAAGGCGGAACCAGTTCCGCCTCCGTCCGGCCACTAGCGTCTGCTCAGTGTACTTGGAAACTTGCAGCAGCCGCCAGCCAATCCTGGCTCATGGGCGGACCGGCTGCCAATAAAAAGAAAGCAAGGCTTTTTTTAAAAAAAAAGTGGGTGAGCATGTGAGCCAATCATGGCTCGCGCACCGCCAGCCAATGAGAAGCTGCCTAGTGGCACCTTCTCATTGGCTGGCGGTCCGCTAGCCGTGATTGGTGCACAATCGGCGCCATAATCAGATTCAAAGAGCGGCCTCTTCTTTTGATCAGCAGCCGGCCCGCAGGAATGGCTGACGGCTGCAGACAACGTCAAACCTCACTACAGCTGGGACCCACTGACGCACTCTGCTACTCCTCCATCCCACTGACAGAGGTGTACTCCCTCCTCTCTCCCGCGTCTAGCAGTCCCCGGATAGCCGCCTCCCTCCAGTGCAGTGCCACCGGCTGTCCCCATCTCTATGATGCCGGTGGACAGCACATTTCACAGTTCAAGCTTGTGGCTTCTCTCACAAATAAATAAACAATAATCATTGCACTGCGATGCAGGAGGACTGACAGGCAGACCCATCGCAGTGCACCGATTATTGTTTATTTATTTGTGAGAGAATCCTCAAGCTTGAACTGTGATCTGTGCTGCCGCGGCACAGCTCCGTGCAGCCCTTTCATTTCCCAAGCAGTGCAGGGGACACTCACTGCACTACTCCTTGGCAGGAACTCCCGTCTTCCTCGGCTCCAGTCCACAGCTGCCAGTGCCTCCCATAATTACACTTACACAGGTCAGATGTGAGCTGCTGCTGTCCCTGGGGAAGGAGGGAGAAGGGGAGTGTGTGTGTACTATCTGCAGTCCCAGCATATGTGTGTGTGTGTGTGTGTGTGTGTGTGTGTGTGTGTGTGTGTAATTTGCAGTCCTATTGTGTGTGAGTGTGTGTGTGTGTGTGTGTGTGTGTGTGTGTGTGTGGGAGGTGGGGGGGAATGAGCATGTGTGTAATGTATTCTGCAGTTTAAGTGTCTGTGAGTGTGTGGGGGGGACAGTCTGCGGTCCCAGTGTGTGTTTGTAATTTGCAGTCATGGTGTGGTGGGGCAGACTGCAGTCCCAGTGTGTGTGTGTATGTACAATCTGCAGTCCCAGTGTGTGTGCGGGGGCATTTTATTTATATATGACACACACACACGCCCCCCACCCTACCAAATCCTGTGTTTGCCCCTGCAGTGGACGATGAGGGTGCAGCTACAGGAGCTCGGAGTTGTTGCACTGCTGTTCGGGATCTTTCTGTGAGTACCGGGGCTGAGACCCCCTCGCTGTGTTTATATAGTGATACTGCTCTGTATGTATCCAGCTGGGGTCCCCTACCCCCATCTTGGCTGTGTATTGGGTTAACTTATATGCTTCCCAGGTTGCAGGTGTAGTTTTAGGCTGGCTCAGTTTTTTCATTAATGTTAAAGTAACAGTGATGTAATTAGGTGTAATGGAGCTGATTTTTAATTGGGGGTACTATTGTGTGACCACGCCCCTTCTTAGTGAGGCCACACCCCTTTCTGCGGCACGCGCCTACGGCGCGCAGGTGATAGTGGAGATGAGTTCCCCCACCTCTCCAGGACCACTTTAAGCCCTGTTAGGGGGTGCCTGTGCGCACCAGGAACCCCCTGTGCGCACACCTATGAAGGGAGGAATAGATCAGCCATGTTATTTAAATGTAAAGCGAGGTGGATAGTCAAACTGGATGTCATCTCACCCAAGGGGTTAAAAGAACAAATCGCTTATGCTGCCTTTATGTAATTTTGTTACAGTACCTTGATGTTTAATAGCTATAAAAGTAACATTGTATTATATAAGAATTTATATATTTTATATTGTCAGAGGGATAAACGTTACTATAGTGATAGTAAACACAGATCACGCTGTCAGAGCCCGAGTCTGAGCGTGATGATGTCATCAGAAAGCTGCCACCGACCAGGTGAGCGGTGTCGGGCAGGACAGCGGACATTCACACGTGGTGGGAGATGCCTATAAAGGTATGTTCATGTTTGTTTGTATTTTGTAGCTTGAAAAACATTTATAAAACTGAAATGTTGCTAGAACAGACCGTGTCTGTATTTCTTTCTGGATAACGGAGTGCCGCACCGCTGGTCTCTTGTATACTTCTTTGTGAGGTCAAGGTGAATTTGCAATGCCGCGAGTGCCAGACCTACAGTGTGTGTGTGTGTGTGTGTGTGTGTGTGTGTATGTGTATATATATATATATATATATATACACACACACACACACATACACAGACACAGACACTCACTTTTGCAAAAGAAAAGAAAAAGAGACCAGCAGTCACGTTTTGATGATGAAAAGAAAAAAGGGGTTTATTCCTTACAGAAGAAACATCTGGACATGATCCTAGTACTACAACCCGACGGCCGTTTCAACTCTCCCCAGGGGCCCCTGACGAAAACCACGGAGAGTTGAAACGGCCGTCGGGCTGTAGTACTAGGATCATGTCCAGATGTTTCTTCTGCAAGGAATAAACCCCTTTTCTGCTGCGGGGTACACTGGGATCCACAAGTCTGGACAATGGGGTGTAGAGTAGAGATGAGCGCCGGAAATTTTTCGGGTTTTGTGTTTTGGTTTTGGGTTCGGTTCCGCGGCCGTGTTTTGGGTTCGACCGCGTTTTGGCAAAACCTCACCGAATTTTTTTTGTCGGATTCGGGTGTGTTTTGGATTCGGGTGTTTTTTTCAAAAAACCCTAAAAAAACAGCTTAAATCATAGAATTTGGGGGTCATTTTGATCCCAAAGTATTATTAACCTCAAAAACCATAATTTACACTCATTTTCAGTCTATTCTGAATACCTCACACCTCACAATATTATTTTTAGTCCTAAAATTTGCACCGAGGTCGCTGTGTGAGTAAGATAAGCGACCCTAGTGGCCGACACAAACACCGGGCCCATCTAGGAGTGGCACTGCAGTGTCACGCAGGATGTCCCTTCCAAAAAACCCTCCCCAAACAGCACATGACGCAAAGAAAAAAAGAGGCGCAATGAGGTAGCCGACTGTGTGAGTAAGATAAGCGACCCTAGTGGCCGACACAAACACTGGGCCCATCTAGGAGTGGCACTGCAGTGACACGCAGGATGTCCCTTCCAAAAAACCCTCCCCAAACAGCACATGACGCAAAGAAAAAAAGAGGCGCAATGAGGTAGCTGACTGTGTGAGTAAGATAAGCGACCCTAGTGGCCGACACAAACACCGGGCCCATCTAGGAGTGGCACTGCAGTGTCACGCAGGATGGCCCTTCCAAAAAACCCTCCCCAAACAGCACATGACGCAAAGAAAAAAAGAGGCGCAATGAGGTAGCTGACTGTGTGAGTAAGATAAGCGACCCTAGTGGCCGACACAAACACCGGGCCCATCTAGGAGTGGCACTGCAGTGTCACGCAGGATGGCCCTTCCAAAAAACCCTCCCCAAACAGCACATGACGCAAAGAAAAAAAGAGGCGCAATGAGGTAGCTGACTGTGTGAGTAAGATAAGCGACCCTAGTGGCCGACACAAACACCGGGCCCATCTAGGAGTGGCACTGCAGTGTCACGCAGGATGGCCCTTCCAAAAAACCCTCCCCAAACAGCACATGACGCAAAGAAAAATAAAAGAAAAAAGAGGTGCAAGATGGAATTGTCCTTGGGCCCTCCCACCCACCCTTATGTTGTATAAACAGGACATGCACACTTTAACCAACCCATCATTTCAGTGACAGGGTCTGCCACACGACTGTGACTGATATGACGGGTTGGTTTGGACCCCCCCCAAAAAAGAAGCAATTAATCTCTCCTTGCACAAACTGGCTCTACAGAGGCAAGATGTCCACCTCATCATCATCCTCCGATATATCACCGTGTACATCCCCCTCCTCACAGATTATCAATTCGTCCCCACTGGAATCCACCATCTCAGCTCCCTGTGTACTTTGTGGAGGCAATTGCTGCTGGTCAATGTCTCCGCGGAGGAATTGATTATAATTCATTTTAATGAACATCATCTTCTCCACATTTTCTGGATGTAACCTCGTACGCCGATTGCTGACAAGGTGAGCGGCGGCACTAAACACTCTTTCGGAGTACACACTTGTGGGAGGGCAACTTAGGTAGAATAAAGCCAGTTTGTGCAAGGGCCTCCAAATTGCCTCTTTTTCCTGCCAGTATAAGTACGGACTGTGTGACGTGCCTACTTGGATGCGGTCACTCATATAATCCTCCACCATTCTTTCAATGTTGAGAGAATCATATGCAGTGACAGTAGACGACATGTCCGTAATCGTTGTCAGGTCCTTCAGTCTGGACCAGATGTCAGCATCAGCAGTCGCTCCAGACTGCCCTGCATCACCGCCAGCGGGTGGGCTCGGAATTCTGAGCCTTTTCCTCGCACCCCCAGTTGCGGGAGAATGTGAAGGAGGAGATGTTGACAGGTCGCGTTCCGCTTGACTTGACAATTTTCTCACCAGCAGGTCTTTCAACCCCAGCAGACTTGTGTCTGCCGGAAAGAGAGATCCAAGGTAGGTTTTAAATCTAGGATCGAGCACGGTGGCCAAAATGTAGTGCTCTGATTTCAACAGATTGACCACCCGTGAATCCTTGTTAAGCGAATTAAGGGCTCCATCCACAAGTCCCACATGCCTAGCGGAATCGCTCCGTGTTAGCTCCTCCTTCAATGTCTCCAGCTTCTTCTGCAAAAGCCTGATGAGGGGAATGACCTGACTCAGGCTGGCAGTGTCTGAACTGACTTCACGTGTGGCAAGTTCGAAGGGCATCAGAACCTTGCACAACGTTGAAATCATTCTCCACTGCACTTGAGACAGGTGCATTCCACCTCCTAAATCGTGCTCAATTGTATAGGCTTGAATGGCCTTTTGCTGCTCCTCCAACCTCTGAAGCATATAGAGGGTTGAATTCCACCTCGTTACCACTTCTTGCTTCAGATGATGGCAGGGCAGGTTCAGTAGTTTTTGGTGGTGCTCCAGTCTTCTGTACGTGGTGCCTGTACGCCGAAAGTGTCCCGCAATTCTTCTGGCCACCGACAGCATCTCTTGCACGCCCCTGTCGTTTTTTAAAAAATTCTGCACCACCAAATTCAAGGTATGTGCAAAACATGGGACGTGCTGGAATTTGCCCATATTTAATGCACACACAATATTGCTGGCGTTGTCCGATGCCACAAATCCACAGGAGAGTCCAATTGGGGTAAGCCATTCTGCGATGATCTTCCTCAGTTGCCGTAAGAGGTTTTTAGCTGTGTGCGTATTCTGGAAAGCGGTGATACAAAGCGTAGCCTGCCTAGGAAAGAGTTGGCGTTTGCGAGATGCAGCTACTGGTGCCGCCGCTGCTGTTCTTGCGGCGGGAGTCCATACATCTACCCAGTGGGCTGTCACAGTCATATAGTCCTGACCCTGCCCTGCTCCACTTGTCCACATGTCCGTGGTTAAGTGGACATTGGGTACAACTGCATTTTTTAGGACACTGGTGAGTCTTTTTCTGACGTCCGTGTACATTCTCGGTATCGCCTGCCTACAGAAGTGGAACCTAGATGGTATTTGGTAACGGGGGCACACTGCCTCAATAAATTGTCTAGTTCCCTGTGAACTAACGGCGGATACCGGACGCACGTCTAACACCAACATAGTTGTCAAGGCCTCAGTTATCCGCTTTGCAGCAGGATGACTGCTGTGATATTTCATCTTCCTCGCAAAGGACTGTTGGACAGTCAATTGCTTACTGGAAGTAGTACAAGTGGGCTTACGACTTCCCCTCTGGGATGACCATCGACTCCCAGCAGCAACAACAGCAGCGCCAGCAGCAGTAGGCGTTACACGCAAGGATGCATCGGAGGAATCCCAGGCAGGAGAGGACTCGTCAGAATTGCCAGTGACATGGCCTGCAGGACTATTGGCATTCCTGGGGAAGGAGGAAATTGACACTGAGGGAGTTGGTGGGGTGGTTTGCGTGAGCTTGGTTACAAGAGGAAGGGATTTACTGGTCAGTGGACTGCTTCCGCTGTCGCCCAAAGTTTTTGAACTTGTCACTGACTTATTATGAAAGCGCTGCAGGTGACGTATAAGGGAGGATGTTCCGAGGTGGTTAACGTCCTTACCCCTACTTATTACAGCTTGACAAAGGGAACACACGGCTTGACAAATGTTGTCCGCATTTCTGGTGAAATACTTCCACACCGAAGAGCTGATTTTTTTGGTATTTTCACCAGGCATGTCAACAGCCATATTCCTCCCACGGACAACAGGTGTCTCCCCGGGTGCCTGACTTAAACAAACCACCTCACCATCAGAATCCTCCTGGTCAATTTCCTCCCCAGCGCCAGCAACACCCATATCCTCCTCATCCTGGTGTACTTCAACACTGACATCTTCAATCTGACTATCAGGAACTGGACTGCGGGTGCTCCTTCCAGCACTTGCAGGGGGCGTGCAAATGGTGGAAGGCGCATGCTCTTCACGTCCAGTGTTGGGAAGGTCAGGCATCGCAACCGACACAATTGGACTCTCCTTGTGGATTTGGGATTTCGAAGAACGCACAGTTCTTTGCGGTGCTTTTGCCAGCTTGAGTCTTTTCAGTTTTCTAGCGAGAGGCTGAGTGCTTCCATCCTCATGTGAAGCTGAACCACTAGCCATGAACATAGGCCAGGGCCTCAGCCGTTCCTTGCCACTCCGTGTGGTAAATGGCATATTGGCAAGTTTACGCTTCTCCTCCGACAATTTTATTTTAGGTTTTGGAGTCCTTTTTTTACTGATATTTGGTGTTTTGGATTTGACATGCTCTGTACTATGACATTGGGCATCGGCCTTGGCAGACGACGTTGCTGGCATTTCATCGTCTCGGCCATGACTAGTGGCAGCAGCTTCAGCACGAGGTGGAAGTGGATCTTGATCTTTCCCTAATTTTGGAACCTCAACATTTTTGTTCTCCATATTTTAATAGGCACAACTAAAAGGCACCTCAGGTAAACAATGGAGATGGATGGATACTAGTATACAATTATGGATGGACTGCCGAGTGCCGACACAGAGGTAGCTACAGCCGTGGACTACCGTACTGTACTGTGTCTGCTGCTAATATAGACTGGATGATAATGAGATGTAGTATGTATAAAGAAGAAAGAAAAAAAAACCACGGGTAGGTGGTATACAATTATGGATGGACTGCCGAGTGCCGACACAGAGGTAGCTACAGCCGTGGACTACTGTACTGTGTCTGCTGCTAATATAGACTGGTTGATAAAGAGATGTAGTATGTATGTATAAAGAAGAAAGAAAAAAAAAACCACGGGTAGGTGGTATACAATTATGGACGGACTGCCGAGTGCCGACACAGAGGTAGCTACAGCCGTGGACTACCGTACTGTACTGTGTCTGCTGCTAATATAGACTGGTTGATAAAGAGATGTAGTATGTATGTATAAAGAAGAAAGAAAAAAAAACCACGGGTAGGTGGTATACAATTATGGATGGACTGCCGAGTGCCGACACAGAGGTAGCTACAGCCGTGGACTACTGTACTGTGTCTGCTGCTAATATAGACTGGTTGATAAAGAGATGTAGTATGTATGTATAAAGAAGAAAGAAAAAAAAACCACGGGTAGGTGGTATACAATTATGGACGGACTGCCGAGTGCCGACACAGAGGTAGCTACAGCCGTGGACTACCGTACTGTACTGTGTCTGCTGCTAATATAGACTGGTTGATAAAGAGATGTAGTATGTATGTATAAAGAAGAAAGAAAAAAAAACCACGGGTAGGTGGTATACAATTATGGATGGACTGCCGAGTGCCGACACAGAGGTAGCTACAGCCGTGGACTACTGTACTGTGTCTGCTGCTAATATAGACTGGTTGATAAAGAGATGTAGTATGTATGTATAAAGAAGAAAGAAAAAAAAACCACGGGTAGGTGGTATACAATTATGGATGGACTGCCGAGTGCCGACACAGAGGTAGCTACAGCCGTGAACTACCGTACTGTGTCTGCTGCGACTGGATGATAAATAATGATATAAAAAATATATATATATCACTACTGCAGCCGGACAGGTATATATTATATAATGACGGACCTGCTGGACACTGTCTGTCAGCAGAATGAGTTTTTTATAGAATAAAAAAAAAAACACCACACAAGTCACACGACGAGTGTTTAACTTTTTCAGGCAATCACAATATAGTATACTACTAACTATACTGGTGGTCAGTGTGGTCAGGTCACTGGTCAGTCACACTGGCAGTGGCACTCCTGCAGCAAAAGTGTGCACTGTTTAATTTTAATAATATGTACTCCTGGCTCCTGCTATAACCTATAACTGGCACTGCTCCCCTGTCTCCCCCACAATTATAAGCTGTGTGAGCACAGTCAGATATATACATAGATGATGCAGCACACTGGGCTGAGCAGTGCACACAGATATGGTATGTGACTGAGTCACTGTGTATCGTTTTTTTCAGGCAGAGAACGGATTATATTAAATAAAACTGCACTGTCTGGTGGTCACTGTGGTCAGTCACTACTAAACTCTGCACTCTCTACAGTACTCCTAAGCTCCAGTAAATCAAGTGTCTCTGTCTCAAATCAATCTCACTCTCTCTCTTCTAATCTAAATGGAGAGGACGCCAGCCACGTCCTCTCCCTATCAATCTCAATGCACGTGTGAAAATGGCGGCGATGCGCGGCTCCTTATATAGAATCCGAGTCTCGCGAGAATCCGACAGCGTCATGATGACGTTCGGGCGCGCTCGGGTTAACCGAGCAAGGCGGGAAGATCCGAGTCGCTCGGACCCGTGAAAAAAAACATGAAGTTCGGGCGGGTTCGGATTCCGAGGAACCGAACCCGCTCATCTCTAGTGTAGAGTAGGATCTTGATCCGAGGCACCAACAGGCTCAAAGCTTTGACTGTTCCCAGAATGCACAGCGCCGCCTCCTATATCTCCCCACCTCACAGCACAGGAGCTCAGTTTGTCAGTTGGTGCTGCAGTAAGCAGGCATTTAACAGAGGGGCTGCTCCAAGCAGCGCTGAAAAAGCTTTTTATGAGGTAAAAAGTGAAGACTTCAAGGGCAGCAGCGGTGGTAAATGTCTTGTGACATTCACTGCTGCAGCTCCAGCTCTCCCCAGCGGCGCTGTACACTCCCGAGCCCTGGATGCCGGGTACCTACAGCGGAGGCTCCGGTTTTCTTCATGTTAGACACACACGGCTGGGGCTCTCCAGGGTCGCGTGGCTGCGCTTTGGGAGGTGGTAAGTGGGTCCCGCTCGCGGGACCCGGTCTTTTTTCTCGTGATCCGGCGCGGTCAGTGGGAGGCGGGCCGCGCGCGCTGGCGGTGGACACTGTGGATATAGGCGATCCCACTAGATCAACAGGGCATGGGCGCAGGTCAGGTTTTCTCTTAAAACCGATTTTAATATCGCCCACAGTAACCGGTGGTTTTGCCAGCAAGGGGGATAAGGCTTAGACCTGAAGCCCCTCCCCCAGCCTCAGGGCGCCATTTCCAGCAAGTGTTCCCGCCCTGGAGCTGCATCTCTGTCTTTTCCTCACTCCCTGTCAGTGTCTGCGGCGCCATTACTCCTCAGCTCACTGTTCCTGGGACTGCTTGGGCAAATCCTCCTATGTAAAGCCGCCTGGTTGTCAGCGCTGTGCCTTTACATGACACTTAAGTATTCTACCTGCCTTTTTAGTCAGTGTTAGTAAGAAAGAGTGCATTTAGTCAGGGGTTTATAGTACAATTACCCTGTGATATACATTTAGTTTCTTACTGTGTAGTGTTATATCTATTGACTATATAGCTGTGTAAGCTAGTCCAGTGCAGTATTATTGTCTGTAATAACCTCTGTATTGTACAAACTGTGACTATTTGTGTGTGCATTGATAGCTGAGTGGTGTCCATCTCGTGTCTTTCACTCAACTTGCTATCCCTATATTCTATAACCTGAGGGGGCTTGGTGCGTCAGGTGTTATTTAATATAGGATTTTCACAAAGATATACTGTATTACGTATTTTTCTCTGTGATTTAGTCATCATACTGTATCTCTCCTTTATCTCTACTGGTGCTGACTACACTGCGCAGGGGTTTGGGTTTAGGGATATAGTGCTGCTAATAATTGTACTGTGTTACCTCATACTGCAAGTTATATCATGTCTGCTTCTGAGGGTAACGGTTCTGGGGCGGAACACACTGCTGGTGTTGCTGAAGCCACAGGCACATATGGGGAGAATATAGCAGCTGTGGGCTATGGTTATGGGGGCTCCTTGCCCCCCAGTTGGACTGTGGCAACGGAGGCACATACTGACCCTCCGTGGGCTACTTTTTCCACGCTTCTGCATATGCTAGTTCATAAACTAACACCCCCTATGGGACCCC
This sequence comes from Pseudophryne corroboree, assembly GCF_028390025.1. Classification (NCBI taxonomy): domain Eukaryota; kingdom Metazoa; phylum Chordata; class Amphibia; order Anura; family Myobatrachidae; genus Pseudophryne; species Pseudophryne corroboree. Next base: position 667,396,282 of record NC_086449.1, on the reverse strand, counting down.
CAATGCCGGTACAACAGTATGTGGTCCCTGCAGCTAACCCGCCGTGGGCGGACGATTTATCTGCTCAATTAAAGACGTTGAACCAGTCCCTGACTACTAAAAAGTCTGACCAAGAGGTCCTCTAAGAGAGCGCTCGTCTCCTCACAATCCACTGCTGTCACTGACACCTCGTCTGATGAAGACAGCACATACACTGACCCCACAGGTTCTGACTCGGATACGGCTGATGGGGAGGGTAGTTCACATGTGGATGTTCCTGATCTTTTGGAGGTTATTAAGTTAATTCTGCAGATTACGTATGATCCCGAGCCAGCCGTTCCTCCTAAGAAACCAGATAGGTTCAAGCGTCAGAAGGTGATTAAACAAGTTTTACCTCACTCTGACCACCTAGTGGATATACGTCAGGAACCCTGGCAAAGCCTGGGTACGAAGTTTGTGCCTCAAGAAGATGCTGGCTCGCTATCCCCTCGCGCCAGAGCTGTCTAAGAATTGGGAAACACCTCCTCCAGTAGACTCACATGTGGCTAGGATGGTGGTTTCCTCAGCTCTACCTGTCACTACCGTCACGTCTCTAAAAGAGCCTACGGATAAACGTGTCGAGGGTTGTCTAAAAACGATTTACACCTTCACGGGTGCTGCACAAAGGCCCACTATTGCAGCTACATGGGCGGCAGAGGCTATTGAAGCATGGGCCTTGGAGTTAGAAGCTGAAATTTCCTCTGACCATGCTAGACAATGCTGGTCATATATTGTCACAGCTTCTCGCTATATTAAAGAGGCGGCTTCTGATGCCGGTATCCTAGCAGCCAAGGCCTCTACTGCGTCCGTCCTGGCTCGCAGGATATTGTGGCTGAGATCCTGGTCTGTGGATCTGGACTCTAGAAAAACCCTGGAGGTACTCCCTTTCAAGGGGGATATTCTGCTTGGGGAGGACTTAAATAAGATAGTGGCTGACTTGGCTACTGCCAAAACTGCCTGTCTGCCTAATACAGCTCCTTCTGTGTCAAAGGCCAAAGGCACGTCCTTTCGCCCCTTTCGTCCTTCAGGTAAAGCAAAAGGTCAGGCGTACCATAAGCAGGCCCGCACTTCCAAACCTGGTAAGCCGAAGCCCAAAAGAGCCTGGGCTGCCCGTCAGCCAGCAGTCAAGACCGATAAGCCTGCCGCATGACGGGGCGGGCCTCCCCCTGAGGGATCCCAGGGTGGGGGGCCGGCTTCTAGGGTATACCCAGGAATGGTTGAAGACCACTTCAGATGCCTGGGTATGGGAAGTCGTCACTCGAGGTTATGCCATAGCCTTCAAAAACCGACCCCCTCATCGATTTTGCCAGACAGACGTCCCGTCGGACCAGACAAAGGCAAACACTCTGCATTCGGTGGTACAGACCCTCCTGGATACAGGAGTCGTAGTACAGGTGCCTCTTGCTCAGAAGGGCCGGGGGTACTATTCTCCGCTGTTTCTAGTCCCGAAACCGAATGGGTCCTCCCGGCCCATTCTCAACCTCAAGGCACTGAACAAGTTTGTGAAGGTTTCCAAGTTCCGTATGGAAACCCTTCGCTCTATAGTTCTGGCCTTGGAACCTGGGGACTACATGGTCTCCCTGGACATACAGGATGCTTACCTGCATATTCCTATAGCAGTGTCACATCAACAATACCTGAGGTTCGCTATTGGCAACCTCCTTTACCAGTTTTGGGCGTTACCTTTTGGTTTAACAACTGCTCCGCGAGTCTTCACCAAAGTTATGGCGGTGATGACGGTGGTACTCCGCCGTCAAGGGGTCAGGATACTGCCGTATCTGGATGACTTGTTAATCCTGGCAAATTCCCCAGATCTTCTCCTGCATCATCTGAATATGACGGTCCGGTTTCTACAAGCCCACTGGTGGCTCATCAACTGGAAGAAATCCTCCCTGGTCCCTGCTCAGAGCATGGTGCATCTGGGAGCGCTGTTGGACACTCACAACCAGAGGTTGTTCTTGTCTCAGGAGAAAGTCCTGAAACTTCGGGACAGGATTCGTTGCTTCCTTTCTCGTCCGCAAGTGTTGATACATTCGGCAATGCAGTTGCTGGGCCTCATGGTATCAGCATTCGACATGGTGGAGTATGCTCAATTCCATTCTCGCCCCCTCCAGAAGCTGATTCTAGCCAAGTGGGACGGCCTGCCTCACCCGATCAGGTCTCAAATGATCTCTTTGACTCCGGAGGTCCGTCTGTCGCTGCTCTGGTGGCTCCAGGACCGATAATTGTGCAGAGGCCGTCCCTTCTGGATATCCAACTGGGTCCTGTTGACGACAGATGCCAGTCTAAGAGGTTGGGGCGCGGTGCTGGAGCAGCACTCCTTGCAGGGTCGGTGGACCAAGGAGGAATCTCTCCTCTCGATCAACATTCTGGAATTGCGGGCGGTCTTCAATGCGTTGAACCTAGCCCAGCA